>NW_026683846.1:0-19534 GCF_030247195.1 Topomyia yanbarensis | reverse complement strand
CATAATTTCGGTTGGATTTATCCGTATACAGGAATGGCATTCTATGCGTAAAAGTCTCATGTATACAATTTCACAGAACATGGAACTATGTGGAGGAATAAAAACTATGTTTAACACTCGGAATACCAAGGGGGTAAAAAGTTACGCGGACTACCAAGGGGGTCTAAAAAAATGGGAACGCTTACTTTGACCGGTCATATCTCAGCCGTTACATAATCGATTTTAAATCTGTCTTCACCAATAGAAAGATATGTCTTTTGTGAATACGTCAAATTAAAAAACAGAAGAATAGAGTTGTCTACCGTAAGTTACAGTAAAAAGAGTATAACAAAGTCAGTGAGAAAAAAAATGGGAACGCTTCTTTGACTTGCCATATCTTAGCTGTTTGCTCACCAATTTTAATTCTTTCTTCACCATTGGATAGGTAAATCTTTTATAAAAACAGTGAACAAAGAATGATGGAAAACAAATTTGTGTATCTGAAGTAATTGTAAAAACAGTAATTGAGAGTCAGTATAGACGAAATGAGTTTTTCTGTTCAAACAATCGTATCACGACCGTTTGTTAACCAATTTCAATTTTCCTTACACCAATGCAATCCTTAGAGTTTCTAGACTTGTAATATATGCAATAAATAGTAGATTTTCAAAAAATACTATACTTTTTCGAGTTTTTAGGAGATAGGATTTTTACAATGTACGTGGCATACGGTTGATTGAAATTCTTTGCGACTTGTTAGTTTTACGGTTTGAAAATTACCTGTTTACTCAATAGTTCTACATATTATACATGGATATTATTATATCAAAATGATTGCACGGACGTGGAGAAACACATTATTGTATGTAAGTTACTAAATAATAGAGTGTGTTAGGACGATTCAGTAAATACGAAGAAGTTCAGAATTTTGAAATATTCGTCATATAACTTTAAATTTGAAGCGATGACCTATACATTTTAATACACCAGTCGATTGTAATTGATGGCGGCTACAATTTCTGAAAAAAACACATTTTTATATTTTCTCAAAAAATAGCCAAAAGTACGTAGAAGTACAGAAATTCCATTTAGTTGGCAAATAACGTCGAGTTCAAAGTGATGGCCTATACCTTTTTATATACCAATCGATTGTAATTGATTTTGGCTACAATTTCTTAAAGAACACATTTTCTAAAAAATAGCCAAAACTACGTATAAGCACAGAAATTTCATATAGTGGGTAAATAACGTCGAATTTTAAGGGATGATTTATACTTTTTTATACACCAATCGATTGTAATTAATGGTGGCTACAATTTCTGAAAGAACACATTTTTATATTTTCTCAAAAAATAGACAAAATACGTAGAAGTACGGAAATTTGATTTAGTTGGCAAGTATGGTCAAATTCAAAGTGATGACTACACTTTTATATATACCAATCGATTGTAATTGATTTCGGCTACAATTGTTGCAAGATAAACTTTTTATATTTTCTTAAAAAAAACGACAAAAATACGTAGAACTACAGAAATTTCGTTTGATTGACAAATAACTGCAAATTAAAAGGGATGACCTACACTATTTATACACCAATCTATTGTAATTGATGGCGGCTACAATTTCTGATAGAACAGTTGTTTATATTTTCTCAAAAATTAGCCAAAAATACGTACAAGTACGGAAATTTGTAGTTGTGTGCCAATCAGACGAAATTTCTGTACTTCTACGTATTTTTGTCGTTTTTTTGGGAAAATATGAAAAGTTTATCTTGCAACAATTGTAGCCGAAATCAATTACAATCGATTGTTATATATATAAAAGTGTAGGCCATCACTTTGAATGTGACCTTATTTGCCAACTACATCAAATTTCCGTACTTCTTCGCATTTTGTCTATTTTTTGAGAAAATATAAAAATGTGTTCTTTCAAAAATTGTAGCCGCCATCAATTACAATCGATTCGTGTATAAAAAAGTATAAATCATCCCTTAGAATTCGTCGTTATTTGCCCAATAAATGAAATTTCTGTACTTGTACGTATTTTTGGCTATTTTTTGAGAATATATAAAAATTTGTTCTTTAAGAAATTGTAGCCAAAATCAATTACAATCGATTGGTGTATAAATGAAATAGGTGATAGCTTTGAATACTTGAAGCTATTTGTCAACTAAATGAAATTACTGTAGTTCTACGTACTTTAGTCTATTTTTTTGAGAAAATATACAAATTGTTCTTCCAGAAATTGTAACCAAAATCAATTATAATCGATTGGTATATAAAAAGGTATAGGCCATCGCTTTGAATTCGACGTTTTTTGCCAACTAAATGAAATTTCTGTACTTCTACGTACTTTTGGCTATTTTTTGAGAAAATATAAAAATGTGTTTTTTCAGAAATTGTAGCCGCCATCAATTACAATCGACTGGTGTATTAAAATGTATAGGTCATCGCTTCAAATTTAAAGTTATATGACGAATATTTTAAAATTCTGAACTTCTTCGTATTTACTGAATCGTCCTAACACACTCTATTATTTAGTAACTTACATACAATAATGTGTTTCTCCACGTCCGTGCAAACATTTTGATATAATAATATCCATGTATAATATGTAGAACTATTGAGTAAACAGGTAATTTTTAAACCGTAAAACTAACAAGTCGCAAAGAATTTCAATGAACCGTATGCCACGTACATTGTAAAAATCCTATCTCCTAAAAACTCGAAAAAGTATAGTAATTTTTGAAAATCTACTATTTATTGCATATATTACAAGTCTAGAAGCTCTAAGGATTGCATTGGTGTAAGGAAAATTGAAATTGGTTGACAAACGGTCGTGATACGATTGTTTGAACAGAAAAAGTCATTTCGTCTGTACTGACTCTCAATTACTGTTTTTACAATTACTTCAGATACACAAATTTGTTTTCCATCATTCTTTGTTCACTGTTTTTATAAAAGATTTACCTATCCAATGGTGAAGAAAGAATTAAAATTGGTGAGCAAACAGCTAAGATATGGCAAGTCAAAGAAGCGTTCCCATTTTTTTTCTCACTGACTTTGTCATACTCTTTTTACTGTAACTTACGGTAGACAACTCTATTATTCTATTTTTTAATTTGACGTATTCTCAAAAGACATATCTTTCTATTGGTGAAGACAGATTTAAAATCGATTATGTAACGGTTGAGATATGACCGGTCAAAGTAAGCGTTCCCATTTTTTTTACCCCCTTGGTATTCCGAGTGTTAATATGTACCCATATTTATTACTTTTTAAAGTAAGTAGAAAAGGCTGAAATGTTGAATGCATATAATTAGGTATATTTAAATTGTGTAGCTCATGATTGTCAATGTCATGTAAAAAAAAAGAAAACCTAAATCGTCTGAATATAAGTTTTTTTAAACTGACGTATACGAGCATCAAACATGACATAGTTTCTGGTTTGTTTTCAATGCTACAAAACATGAACCACACAATTTTATTCAATAGTGACGTCTGCCTTTAGTACACGAAAAAAAATCCGTTCAAAACAAGATCACAATTTTGTGAACTGAAGGATTTACGAAAACCGTGACCAGGTTTCTAAAATTATGAATAATAAACCTCGTATTCATGAAACTATTTGTGTTTCCAAAAAACTAGTTCGCTTTGAATATATAGATTGCGTTAAATTCGAATGTTTGGTAGGGCTACTGTGGTTGTTCCCTGGACATGTTTAGTTTTTGTTGTGATCCTTGTTCACAATTTGAGAATACACAGACGACAGTTAAAAGATGTTCATGATTGCAGGAACTTATTCGCGATTTTTGTGATTTCTCATCAATTTACCGTGATATTTTATTCATGAGTTTTCTATAGGATTTTTCTGTCAGAGTTCCATTTCGTGGAATTTTAGTAATGAGTAGAGTGATTCATGCTCATGATTTTAGGATCTCACGATTTTCGTAATTTATTTGCACGTTGTCATGATATTTTATTCTAGAGCTTACATTCAAATTCGACACGTGGAGTGATGTGACAGATGTTCATGACATCATATTATGATATTTGTAATCTCTCTTCGCCTTATTTTTTGGTTATCTGTTCTTATCTGTTCCATTTTAAAAATAATCGCAAAACATATTTGTTTCTTTCTTTTTAATAAACCGAAGCTCCAAAATTGCTCTTCTTTAATCCCTAGACATAGCCTCATAGTACTGGTTGGTCGATAACATCGGGTCAAAAAACTAATAAAAACAGGGGCTGATAAAAACGGGTTTTCAATGTATTCGTGTTTGATTGGCAAGAAACAAAATGGATCAGCAGAGCGAGTAAAGGCGTTTTAACCTAGGCTCATTAGCCAGGGCTAGGTATAAATACCTCTGCACCATCCCCAAGGACCAAAGGAGTGACATTAACCTTCTTAGCCAAGTCACGATATATCCTTACCCGCTGAAAACTGAAACGGTCGGTACGGTTGTCCTCGTTTCTTCCTTATTCAAGATTCAAAACGATTCGTTAGTTAAATTATTCATTGAATGGATAAATTAATTGCTGTATAATTTTGAAAAATCTCTATATCCACCTCGGCACAGTAAGCCTGGCCGCTTTGGTGTTTTCCAGGATGCTTTTCAATACTGGCAGTGTAAGGGTTAGAATAGAATAGAATAGAATAGAATAGAATAGAATAGAATAGAATAGAATAGAATAGAATAGAATAGAATAGAATAGTATAGAATAGAATAGAATAGAATAGAATAGAATAGAATAGAATAGAATAGAATAGAATAGAATAGAATAGAATAGAATAGAATAGAATAGAATAGAATAGAATAGAATAGAATAGAATAGAATAGAATAGAATAGAATAGAATAGAATAGAATAGAATAGAATAGAATAGAATAGAATAGAATAGAATAGAATAGAATAGAATAGAATAGAATAGAATAGAATAGAATAGAATAGAATAGAATAGAATAGAATAGAATAGAATAGAATAGAATAGAATAGAATAGAATAGAATAGAATAGAATAGAATAGAATAGAATAGAATAGAATAGAATAGAATAGAATAGAATAGAATAGAATAGAATAGAATAGAATAGAATAGAATAGAATAGAATAGAATAGAATAGAATAGAATAGAATAGAATAGAATAGAATAGAATAGAATAGAATAGAATAGAATAGAATAGAATAGAATAGAATAGAATAGAATAGAATAGAATAGAATAGAATAGAATAGAATAGAATAGAATAGAATAGAATAGAATAGAATAGAATAGAATAGAATAGAATAGAATAGAATAGAATAGAATAGAATAGAATAGAATAGAATAGAATAGAATAGAATAGAATAGAATAGAATAGAATAGAATAGAATAGAATAGAATAGAATAGAATAGAATAGAATAGAATAGAATAGAATAGAATAGAATAGAATAGAATAGAATAGAATAGAATAGAATAGAATAGAATAGAATAGAATAGAATAGAATAGAATAGAATAGAATAGAATAGAATAGAATAGAATAGAATAGAATAGAATAGAATAGAATAGAATAGAATAGAATAGAATAGAATAGAATAGAATAGAATAGAATAGAATAGAATAGAATAGAATAGAATAGAATAGAATAGAATAGAATAGAATAGAATAGAATAGAATAGAATAGAATAGAATAGAATAGAATAGAATAGAATAGAATAGAATAGAATAGAATAGAATAGAATAGAATAGAATAGAATAGAATAGAATAGAATAGAATAGAATAGAATAGAATAGAATAGAATAGAATAGAATAGAATAGAATAGAATAGAATAGAATAGAATAGAATAGAATAGAATAGAATAGAATAGAATAGAATAGAATAGAATAGAATAGAATAGAATAGAATAGAATAGAATAGAATAGAATAGAATAGAATAGAATAGAATAGAATAGAATAGAATAGAATAGAATAGAATAGAATAGAATAGAATAGAATAGAATAGAATAGAATAGAATAGAATAGAATAGAATAGAATAGAATAGAATAGAATAGAATAGAATAGAATAGAATAGAATAGAATAGAATAGAATAGAATAGAATAGAATAGAATAGAATAGAATAGAATAGAATAGAATAGAATAGAATAGAATAGAATAGAATAGAATAGAATAGAATAGAATAGAATAGAATAGAATAGAATAGAATAGAATAGAATAGAATAGAATAGAATAGAATAGAATAGAATAGAATAGAATAGAATAGAATAGAATAGAATAGAATAGAATAGAATAGAATAGAATAGAATAGAATAGAATAGAATAGAATAGAATAGAATAGAATAGAATAGAATAGAATAGAATAGAATAGAATAGAATAGAATAGAATAGAATAGAATAGAATAGAATAGAATAGAATAGAATAGAATAGAATAGAATAGAATAGAATAGAATAGAATAGAATAGAATAGAATAGAATAGAATAGAATAGAATAGAATAGAATAGAATAGAATAGAATAGAATAGAATAGAATAGAATAGAATAGAATAGAATAGAATAGAATAGAATAGAATAGAATAGAATAGAATAGAATAGAATAGAATAGAATAGAATAGAATAGAATAGAATAGAATAGAATAGAATAGAATAGAATAGAATAGAATAGAATAGAATAGAATAGAATAGAATAGAATAGAATAGAATAGAATAGAATAGAATAGAATAGAATAGAATAGAATAGAATAGAATAGAATAGAATAGAATAGAATAGAATAGAATAGAATAGAATAGAATAGAATAGAATAGAATAGAATAGAATAGAATAGAATAGAATAGAATAGAATAGAATAGAATAGAATAGAATAGAATAGAATAGAATAGAATAGAATAGAATAGAATAGAATAGAATAGAATAGAATAGAATAGAATAGAATAGAATAGAATAGAATAGAATAGAATAGAATAGAATAGAATAGAATAGAATAGAATAGAATAGAATAGAATAGAATAGAATAGAATAGAATAGAATAGAATAGAATAGAATAGAATAGAATAGAATAGAATAGAATAGAATAGAATAGAATAGAATAGAATAGAATAGAATAGAATAGAATAGAATAGAATAGAATAGAATAGAATAGAATAGAATAGAATAGAATAGAATAGAATAGAATAGAATAGAATAGAATAGAATAGAATAGAAATAGAATAGAATAGAATAGAATAGAATAGAATAGAATAGAATAGAATAGAATAGAATAGAATAGAATAGAATAGAATAGAATAGAATAGAATAGAATAGAATAGAATAGAATAGAATAGAATAGAATAGAATAGAATAGAATAGAATAGAATAGAATAGAATAGAATAGAATAGAATAGAATAGAATAGAATAGAATAGAATAGAATAGAATAGAATAGAATAGAATAGAATAGAATAGAATAGAATAGAATAGAATAGAATAGAATAGAATAGAATAGAATAGAATAGAATAGAATAGAATAGAATAGAATAGAATAGAATAGAATAGAATAGAATAGAATAGAATAGAATAGAATAGAATAGAATAGAATAGAATAGAATAGAATAGAATAGAATAGAATAGAATAGAATAGAATAGAATAGAATAGAATAGAATAGAATAGAATAGAATAGAATAGAATAGAATAGAATAGAATAGAATAGAATAGAATAGAATAGAATAGAATAGAATAGAATAGAATAGAATAGAATAGAATAGAATAGAATAGAATAGAATAGAAGAATAGAATAGAATAGAATAGAATAGAATAGAATAGAATAGAATAGAATAGAATAGAATAGAATAGAATAGAATAGAATAGAATAGAATAGAATAGAATAGAATAGAATAGAATAGAATAGAATAGAATAGAATAGAATAGAATAGAATAGAATAGAATAGAATAGAATAGAATAGAATAATAGAATAGAATAGAATAGAATAGAATAGAATAGAATAGAATAGAATAGAATAGAATAGAATAGAATAGAATAGAATAGAATAGAATAGAATAGAATAGAATAGAATAGAATAGAATAGAATAGAATAGAATAGAATAGAATAGAATAGAATAGAATAGAATAGAATAGAATAGAATAGAATAGAATAGAATAGAATAGAATAGAATAGATAGAATAGAATAGAATAGAATAGAATAGAATAGAATAGAATAGAATAGAATAGAATAGAATAGAATAGAATAGAATAGAATAGAATAGAATAGAATAGAATAGAATAGAATAGAATAGAATAGAATAGAATAGAATAGAATAGAATAGAATAGAATAGAATAGAATAGAATAGAATAGAATAGAATAGAATAGAATAGAATAGAATAGAATAGAATGAATAGAATAGAATAGAATAGAATAGAATAGAATAGAATAGAATAGAATAGAATAGAATAGAATAGAATAGAATAGAATAGAATAGAATAGAATAGAATAGAATAGAATAGAATAGAATAGAATAGAATAGAATAGAATAGAATAGAATAGAATAGAATAGAATAGAATAGAATAGAATAGAATAGAATAGAATAGAATAGAATAGAATAGAATAGAATAGAATAGAATAGAATAGAATAGAATAGAATAGAATAGAATAGAATAGAATAGAATAGAATAGAATAGAATAGAATAGAATAGAATAGAATAGAATAGAATAGAATAGAATAGAATAGAATAGAATAGAATAGAATAGAATAGAATAGAATAATAGAATAGAATAGAATAGAATAGAATAGAATAGAATAGAATAGAATAGAATAGAATAGAATAGAATAGAATAGAATAGAATAGAATAGAATAGAATAGAATAGAATAGAATAGAATAGAATAGAATAGAATAGAATAGAATAGAATAGAATAGAATAGAATAGAATAGAATAGAATAGAATAGAATAGAATAGAATAGAATAGAATAGAATAGAATAGAATAGAATAGAATAGAATAGAATAGAATAGAATAGAATAGAATAGAATAGAATAGAATAGAATAGAATAGAATAGAATAGAATAGAATAGAATAGAATAGAATAGAATAGAATAGAATAGAATAGAATAGAATAGAATAGAATAGAATAGAATAGAATAGAATAGAATAGAATAGAATAGAATAGAATAGAATAGAATAGAATAGAATAGAATAGAATAGAATAGAATAGAATAGAATAGAATAGAATAGAATAGAATAGAATAGAATAGAATAGAATAGAATAGAATAGAATAGAATAGAATAGAATAGAATAGAATAGAATAGAATAGAATAGAATAGAATAGAATAGAATAGAATAGAATAGAATAGAATAGAATAGAATAGAATAGAATAGAATAGAATAGAATAGAATAGAATAGAATAGAATAGAATAGAATAGAATAGAATAGAATAGAATAGAATAGAATAGAATAGAATAGAATAGAATAGAATAGAATAGAATAGAATAGAATAGAATAGAATAGAATAGAATAGAATAGAATAGAATAGAATAGAATAGAATAGAATAGAATAGAATAGAATAGAATAGAATAGAATAGAATAGAATAGAATAGAATAGAATAGAATAGAATAGAATAGAATAGAATAGAATAGAATAGAATAGAATAGAATAGAATAGAATAGAATAGAATAGAATAGAAGATAGAATAGAATAGAATAGAATAGAATAGAATAGAATATAGAATAGAATAGAATAGAATAGAATAGAATAGAATAGAATAGAATAGAATAGAATAGAATAGAATAGAATAGAATAGAATAGAATAGAATAGAATAGAATAGAATAGAATAGAATAGAATAGAATAGAATAGAATAGAATAGAATAGAATAGAATAGAATAGAATAGAATAGAATAGAATAGAATAGAATAGAATAGAATAGAATAGAATAGAATAGAATAGAATAGAATAGAATAGAATAGAATAGAATAGAATAGAATAGAATAGAATAGAATAGAATAGAATAGAATAGAATAGAATAGAATAGAATAGAATAGAATAGAATAGAATAGAATAGAATAGAATAGAATAGAATAGAATAGAATAGAATAGAATAGAATAGAATAGAATAGAATAGAATAGAATAGAATAGAATAGAATAGAATAGAATAGAATAGAATAGAATAGAATAGAATAGAATAGAATAGAATAGAATAGAATAGAATAGAATAGAATAGAATAGAATAGAATAGAATAGAATAGAATAGAATAGAATAGAATAGAATAGAATAGAATAGAATAGAATAGAATAGAATAGAATAGAATAGAATAGAATAGAATAGAATAGAATAGAATAGAATAGAATAGAATAGAATAGAATAGAATAGAATAGAATAGAATAGAATAGAATAGAATAGAATAGAATAGAATAGAATAGAATAGAATAGAATAGAATAGAATAGAATAGAATAGAATAGAATAGAATAGAATAGAATAGAATAGAATAGAATAGAATAGAATAGAATAGAATAGAATAGAATAGAATAGAATAGAATAGAATAGAATAGAATAGAATAGAATAGAATAGAATAGAATAGAATAGAATAGAATAGAATAGAATAGAATAGAATAGAATAGAATAGAATAGAATAGAATAGAATAGAATAGAATAGAATAGAATAGAATAGAATAGAATAGAATAGAATAGAATAGAATAGAATAGAATAGAATAGAATAGAATAGAATAGAATAGAATAGAATAGAATAGAATAGAATAGAATAGAATAGAATAGAATAGAATAGAATAGAATAGAATAGAATAGAATAGAATAGAATAGAATAGAATAGAATAGAATAGAATAGAATAGAATAGAATAGAATAGAATAGAATAGAATAGAATAGAATAGAATAGAATAGAATAGAATAGAATAGAATAGAATAGAATAGAATAGAATAGAATAGAATAGAATAGAATAGAATAGAATAGAATAGAATAGAATAGAATAGAATAGAATAGAATAGAATAGAATAGAATAGAATAGAATAGAATAGAATAGAATAGAATAGAATAGAATAGAATAGAATAGAATAGAATAGAATAGAATAGAATAGAATAGAATAGAATAGAATAGAATAGAATAGAATAGAATAGAATAGAATAGAATAGAATAGAATAGAATAGAATAGAATAGAATAGAATAGAATAGAATAGAATAGAATAGAATAGAATAGAATAGAATAGAATAGAATAGAATAGAATAGAATAGAATAGAATAGAATAGAATAGAATAGAATAGAATAGAATAGAATAGAATAGAATAGAATAGAATAGAATAGAATAGAATAGAATAGAATAGAATAGAATAGAATAGAATAGAATAGAATAGAATAGAATAGAATAGAATAGAATAGAATAGAATAGAATAGAATAGAATAGAATAGAATAGAATAGAATAGAATAGAATAGAATAGAATAGAATAGAATAGAATAGAATAGAATAGAATAGAATAGAATAGAATAGAATAGAATAGAATAGAATAGAATAGAATAGAATAGAATAGAATAGAATAGAATAGAATAGAATAGAATAGAATAGAATAGAATAGAATAGAATAGAATAGAATAGAATAGAATAGAATAGAATAGAATAGAATAGAATAGAATAGAATAGAATAGAATAGAATAGAATAGAATAGAATAGAATAGAATAGAATAGAATAGAATAGAATAGAATAGAATAGAATAGAATAGAATAGAATAGAATAGAATAGAATAGAATAGAATAGAATAGAATAGAATAGAATAGAATAGAATAGAATAGAATAGAATAGAATAGAATAGAATAGAATAGAATAGAATAGAATAGAATAGAATAGAATAGAATAGAATAGAATAGAATAGAATAGAATAGAATAGAATAGAATAGAATAGAATAGAATAGAATAGAATAGAATAGAATAGAATAGAATAGAATAGAATAGATAGAATAGAGTAGAATAGAGTAGAATAGAGTAGAATAGAGTAGAATAGAGTAGAATAGAGTAGAATAGAGTAGAATAGAGTAGAATAGAGTAGAATAGAGTAGAATAGAGTAGAATAGAGTAGAATAGAGTAGAATAGAGTAGAATAGAGTAGAATAGAGTAGAATAGAGTAGAATAGAGTAGAATAGAGTAGAATAGAGTAGAATAGAGTAGAATAGAGTAGAATAGAGTAGAATAGAGTAGAATAGAGTAGAATAGAGTAGAATAGAGTAGAATAGAGTAGAATAGAGTAGAATAGAGTAGAATAGAGTAGAATAGAGTAGAATAGAGTAGAATAGAGTAGAATAGAGTAGAATAGAGTAGAATAGAGTAGAATAGAGTAGAATAGAGTAGAATAGAGTAGAATAGAGTAGAATAGAGTAGAATAGAGTAGAATAGAGTAGAATAGAGTAGAATAGAGTAGAATAGAGTAGAATAGAGTAGAATAGAGTAGAATAGAGTAGAATAGAGTAGAATAGAGTAGAATAGAGTAGAATAGAGTAGAATAGAGTAGAATAGAGTAGAAGTAGAATAGAGTAGAATAGAGTAGAATAGAGTAGAATAGAGTAGAATAGAGTAGAATAGAGTAGAATAGAGTAGAATAGAGTAGAATAGAGTAGAATAGAGTAGAATAGAGTAGAATAGAGTAGAATAGAGTAGAATAGAGTAGAATAGAGTAGAATAGAGTAGAATAGAGTAGAATAGAGTAGAATAGAGTAGAATAGAGTAGAATAGAGTAGAATAGAGTAGAATAGAATAGAATAGAATAGAATAGAATAGAATAGAATAGAATAGAATAGAATAGAATAGAATAGAATAGAATAGAATAGAATAGAATAGAATAGAATAGAATAGAATAGATAGAATAGAATAGAATAGAATAGAATAGAATAGAATAGAATAGAATAGAATAGAATAGAATAGAATAGAATAGAATAGAATAGAATAGAATAGAATAGAATAGAATAGAATAGAATAGAATAGATAGATAGAATAGAATAGAATAGAATAGAATAGAATAGAATAGAATAGAATAGAATAGAATAGAATAGAATAGATAGAATAGAATAGAATAGAATAGAATAGAATAGAATAGAATAGAATAGAATAGAATAGAATAGATAGAATAGAATAGAATAGAATAGAATAGAATAGAATAGAATAGAATAGAATAGAATAGAATAGAATAGAATAGAATAGAATAGAATAGAATAGAATAGAATAGAATAGAATAGAATAGAATAGAATAGATAGAATAGAATAGAATAGAATAGAATAGAATAGAATAGAATAGAATAGAATAGAATAGAATAGAATAGAATAGAATAGAATAGAATAGAATAGAATAGAATAGAATAGAATAGAATAGAATAGAATAGAATAGAATAGAATAGAATAGAATAGAATAGAATAGAAAGAATAGAATAGAATAGAATAGAATAGAATAGAATAGAATAGAATAGAATAGAATAGAATAGAATAGAATAGAATAGAATAGAATAGAATAGAATAGAATAGAATAGAATAGAATAGAATAGAATAGAATAGAATAGAATAGAATAGAATAGAATAGAATAGAATAGAATAGAATAGAATAGAATAGAATAGAATAGAATAGAATAGAATAGAATAGAATAGAATAGAATAGAATAGAATAGAATAGAATAGAATAGAATAGAATAGAATAGAATAGAATAGAATAGAATAGAATAGAATAGAATAGAATAGAATAGAATAGAATAGAATAGAATAGAATAGAATAGAATAGAATAGAATAGAATAGAATAGAATAGAATAGAATAGAATAGAATAGAATAGAATAGAATAGAATAGAATAGAATAGAATAGAATAGAATAGAATAGAATAGAATAGAATAGAATAGAATAGAATAGAATAGAATAGAATAGAATAGAATAGAATAGAATAGAATAGAATAGAATAGAATAGAATAGAATAGAATAGAATAGAATAGAATAGAATAGAATAGAATAGAATAGAATAGAATAGAATAGAATAGAATAGAATAGAATAGAATAGAATAGAATAGAATAGAATAGAATAGAATAGAATAGAATAGAATAGAATAGAATAGAATAGAATAGAATAGAATAGAATAGAATAGAATAGAATAGAATAGAATAGAATAGAATAGAATAGAATAGAATAGAATAGAATAGAATAGAATAGAATAGAATAGAATAGAATAGAATAGAATAGAATAGAATAGAATAGAATAGAATAGAATAGAATAGAATAGAATAGAATAGAATAGAATAGAATAGAATAGAATAGAATAGAATAGAATAGAATAGAATAGAATAGAATAGAATAGAATAGAATAGAATAGAATAGAATAGAATAGAATAGAATAGAATAGAATAGAATAGAATAGAATAGAATAGAATAGAATAGAATAGAATAGAATAGAATAGAATAGAATAGAATAGAATAGAATAGAATAGAATAGAATAGAATAGAATAGAATAGAATAGAATAGAATAGAATAGAATAGAATAGAATAGAATAGAATAGAATAGAATAGAATAGAATAGAATAGAATAGAATAGAATAGAATAGAATAGAATAGAATAGAATAGAATAGAATAGAATAGAATAGAATAGAATAGAATAGAATAGAATAGAATAGAATAGAATAGAATAGAATAGAATAGAATAGAATAGAATAGAATAGAATAGAATAGAATAGAATAGAATAGAATAGAATAGAATAGAATAGAATAGAATAGAATAGAATAGAATAGAATAGAATAGAATAGAATAGAATAGAATAGAATAGAATAGAATAGAATAGAATAGAATAGAATAGAATAGAATAGAATAGAATAGAATAGAATAGAATAGAATAGAATAGAATAGAATAGAATAGAATAGAATAGAATAGAATAGAATAGAATAGAATAGAATAGAATAGAATAGAATAGAATAGAATAGAATAGAATAGAATAGAATAGAATAGAATAGAATAGAATAGAATAGAATAGAATAGAATAGAATAGAATAGAATAGAATAGAATAGAATAGAATAGAATAGAATAGAATAGAATAGAATAGAATAGAATAGAATAGAATAGAATAGAATAGAATAGAATAGAATAGAATAGAATAGAATAGAATAGAATAGAATAGAATAGAATAGAATAGAATAGAATAGAATAGAATAGAATAGAATAGAATAGAATAGAATAGAATAGAATAGAATAGAATAGAATAGAATAGAATAGAATAGAATAGAATAGAATAGAATAGAATAGAATAGAATAGAATAGAATAGAATAGAATAGAATAGAATAGAATAGAATAGAATAGAATAGAATAGAATAGAATAGAATAGAATAGAATAGAATAGAATAGAATAGAATAGAATAGAATAGAATAGAATAGAATAGAATAGAATAGAATAGAATAGAATAGAATAGAATAGAATAGAATAGAATAGAATAGAATAGAATAGAATAGAATAGAATAGAATAGAATAGAATAGAATAGAATAGAATAGAATAGAATAGAATAGAATAGAATAGAATAGAATAGAATAGAATAGAATAGAATAGAATAGAATAGAATAGAATAGAATAGAATAGAATAGAATAGAATAGAATAGAATAGAATAGAATAGAATAGAATAGAATAGAATAGAATAGAATAGAATAGAATAGAATAGAATAGAATAGAATAGAATAGAATAGAATAGAATAGAATAGAATAGAATAGAATAGAATAGAATAGAATAGAATAGAATAGAATAGAATAGAATAGAATAGAATAGAATAGAATAGAATAGAATAGAATAGAATAGAATAGAATAGAATAGAATAGAATAGAATAGAATAGAATAGAATAGAATAGAATAGAATAGAATAGAATAGAATAGAATAGAATAGAATAGAATAGAATAGAATAGAATAGAATAGAATAGAATAGAATAGAATAGAATAGAATAGAATAGAATAGAATAGAATAGAATAGAATAGAATAGAATAGAATAGAATAGAATAGAATAGAATAGAATAGAATAGAATAGAATAGAATAGAATAGAATAGAATAGAATAGAATAGAATAGAATAGAATAGAATAGAATAGAATAGAATAGAATAGAATAGAATAGAATAGAATAGAATAGAATAGAATAGAATAGAATAGAATAGAATAGAATAGAATAGAATAGAATAGAATAGAATAGAATAGAATAGAATAGAATAGAATAGAATAGAATAGAATAGAATAGAATAGAATAGAATAGAATAGAATAGAATAGAATAGAATAGAATAGAATAGAATAGAATAGAATAGAATAGAATAGAATAGAATAGAATAGAATAGAATAGAATAGAATAGAATAGAATAGAATAGAATAGAATAGAATAGAATAGAATAGAATAGAATAGAATAGAATAGAATAGAATAGAATAGAATAGAATAGAATAGAATAGAATAGAATAGAATAGAATAGAATAGAATAGAATAGAATAGAATAGAATAGAATAGAATAGAATAGAATAGAATAGAATAGAATAGAATAGAATAGAATAGAATAGAATAGAATAGAATAGAATAGAATAGAATAGAATAGAATAGAATAGAATAGAATAGAATAGAATAGAATAGAATAGAATAGAATAGAATAGAATAGAATAGAATAGAATAGAATAGAATAGAATAGAATAGAATAGAATAGAATAGAATAGAATAGAATAGAATAGAATAGAATAGAATAGAATAGAATAGAATAGAATAGAATAGAATAGAATAGAATAGAATAGAATAGAATAGAATAGAATAGAATAGAATAGAATAGAATAGAATAGAATAGAATAGAATAGAATAGAATAGAATAGAATAGAATAGAATAGAATAGAATAGAATAGAATAGAATAGAATAGAATAGAATAGAATAGAATAGAATAGAATAGAATAGAATAGAATAGAATAGAATAGAATAGAATAGAATAGAATAGAATAGAATAGAATAGAATAGAATAGAATAGAATAGAATAGAATAGAATAGAATAGAATAGAATAGAATAGAATAGAATAGAATAGAATAGAATAGAATAGAATAGAATAGAATAGAATAGAATAGAATAGAATAGAATAGAATAGAATAGAATAGAATAGAATAGAATAGAATAGAATAGAATAGAATAGAATAGAATAGAATAGAATAGAATAGAATAGAATAGAATAGAATAGAATAGAATAGAATAGAATAGAATAGAATAGAATAGAATAGAATAGAATAGAATAGAATAGAATAGAATAGAATGGAATAGAATAGAATAGAATAGAATAGAATAGAATAGAATAGAATAGAATAGAATAAAATAGAATAGAAAAGAATGTGATCCGGGATTCCACAAATCTCTTCTTTCGTGGATGTGTCGAAAAATACAGTTGGATCAGAAGTATCTAAGAGATGAGCACGGTTAACGTTATATGAAGATGAATTGATATTCTGTACCATGTAATCGAAGTACAAAGACATGAAGTGAGACTGAGAATTAAGCTCGACAAGCTTTTCGCAATTTGCAACCCAAGGCAATGCGCAAACAGTGATACTGGATTCTCTCTAGTTTGATGAAATGTATGTTCGCAACGGAACGAAAGCAGAAACATCCGTACTCTATCGTATCGTTGTTTGGTACAGGCTGATTAGGTCTCGTGGGTGGGCACCCCATCATGTTCCGGTTATTGTTCGGAGAAAGTTGATCCTTTGTTGGCACTTTTGTTTCAGATGCCTAATGTGAAAACCCTAAGTACATTTAAAGTCGAAGAGAACCCCGAGATATTTGAATGTTGCAATCGAGCAATAGTTTTATCCATTAACTAAAGCTGTAGTTGCGCTGGTTCACGCTTCCTAGAAAATACGACTAGCTCACTTTTTCTCCGCAGATAACTCGATACCCAGCTGGAGAGGGCAAACAGACAAATAGTCCAGGGTATCTTGCAGTGGTCCTTGCAAGTCGATAGCTTTGGAACCTGTAATAGAGTCCACGCCGTCATCTGCAAGCTGCCTTAGCGTGCAGGAATTAACAAGACATTTGTCATTGTCATTCACGTAAAAAATTGTCAAGAATACTGATGCCATTTGCTATTTCTTAGCATATGTCATTTGTATTTCTGTTGAGAGCAACGCAAGGCAATCGTTCGTTCTTTTGCCTTTGCGGAAACCAATTTGTGTATCTGACAGTAAGCCATTTACTTCGACCCAATTGTCGAGGCGAAACAAGATCATTTTTTTGAATGACTTCCGGATACAAGACATCATTGCAATCGATCGATACGAGTTGTGGTCGGAGGCTGGTTTTCCTGGTTTTTGGGTGGCGATAACAGTCACTTGTCTCTAACCTTGTGGGACAAAGTTATCCTCAAGAAACTTATTAAATAAATTCAACAAGCGTCTCTTGGCAGAGTCTGACAGATTCTTCAACAAGTTGAATTTCATAACACTCCGAGCTCTCGATCGAAGCAGTTCGTTTTCTGCTGTCGTGCATAAAATGAATAAGAATATATATATATATATATATATATATATATATATATATATATATATATATATATATATATATATATATATATATATATATATATATATATATATATATATATATATATATATATATATATATATATATATATATATATATATATATATATATATATATATATATATATATATATATATATATATATATATATATATATATATATATATATATATATATATATATTTATATATATTTATTGTCAGTGAAGGTCAACCATTGTTTAAGGCAGTCTTTGTTCGCCGGTGCCCAGGCTGGCGAAGTGAATATCAGAATAGCCGGACACGCCGCTATATAAGCTAAGTATTTTTTTTCTTCTTTCATTTCCCTTTACCCCATCGGTCTCTACTTCTTCCCTTTCCCCTGAATATAAATTTCATCTCTCGTTTACACCACGTGCTATCCTCGTGCCTAAATGGCTGAGGGCAAAGTAACATTAGATGGGAATGATATTCCCATGGATTTACCGGATAAACCCGAAATTACTCCCTCCCCTGATTCCCCCAGTCCTCCTCGCATTAAAACATTCCCACCCAGTTCAAATGGACCCTGGATGGTCTATTTCCGGCCCATCACGAAATCGCTTAATATTTTAGAGATCTCACGGGATCTGGTTGCTAACTACCCGGCCCTAGCTCAGATAACACGTATTAGAGCTAATAAGATACGCATATTAGTGAATGACCTCGTCCAGATTGCTCGCAGCGAGCGTTTTACAAAGCAATTTAAGGCGTATGTACCTTGTATGGCAGTGGAGATCGACGGGGTCGTCGCCGAACCGGGTTTGAAGTGCGATGACGTGTTGAAGTACGGAGTTGGTTGATTTAAGGACCCCTCACTTCAACATGTGAAGATTCTGTAATGCAAGCAATTGTAGTCAGCAAAAACTGAGAATAATGAGACAACTTATTCATTGTCAGACTCGCTTCGGGTGACTTTCTCCGGGTCTTCCATCCCCAACTGTGTCCTCCTGGATAGAGTTCGTCTACTTGTTCGCCTGCTTGTACCACGTGTAATGAGCTGCAGCAATTGC
>NW_026683845.1:0-19581 GCF_030247195.1 Topomyia yanbarensis | reverse complement strand
TTCTTGTCTTTGTCTTGTCTTTGTCTTGTCTTTGTCTTGTCTTTGTCTTGTCTTTGTCTTGTCTTTGTCTTGTCTTTGTCTTGTCTTTGTCTTGTCTTTGTCTTGTCTTTGTCTTGTCTTTGTCTTGTCTTTGTCTTGTCTTTGTCTTGTCTTTGTCTTGTCTTTGTCTTGTCTTTGTCTTGTCTTTGTCTTGTCTTTGTCTTGTCTTTGTCTTGTCTTTGTCTTGTCTTTGTCTGTCTTGTCTTGTCTTTGTCTTTCTTGTCTTTGTCTTGTCTTTGTCTTGTCTTTGTCTTGTCTTTGTCTTGTCTTTGTCTTGTCTTTGTCTTGTCTTTGTCTTGTCTTTGTCTTGTCTTTGTCTTGTCTTTGTCTTGTCTTTGTCTTGTCTTTGTCTTGTCTTTGTCTTGTCTTTGTCTTGTCTTTGTCTTGTCTTTGTCTTGTCTTTGTCTTGTCTTTGTCTTGTCTTTGTCTTGTCTTTGTCTTGTCTTTGTCTTGTCTTTGTCTTGTCTTTGTCTTGTCTTTGTCTTGTCTTTGTCTTGTCTTTGTCTTGTCTTTGTCTTGTCTTTGTCTTGTCTTTGTCTTGTCTTTGTCTTGTCTTTGTCTTGTCTTTGTCTTGTCTTTGTCTTGTCTTTGTCTTGTCTTTGTCTTGTCTTTGTCTTGTCTTTGTCTTGTCTTTGTCTTGTCTTTGTCTTGTCTTTGTCTTGTCTTTGTCTTGTCTTTGTCTTGTCTTTGTCTTGTCTTTGTCTTGTCTTTGTCTTGTCTTTGTCTTGTCTTTGTCTTGTCTTTGTCTTGTCTTTGTCTTGTCTTTGTCTTGTCTTTGTCTTGTCTTTGTCTTGTCTTTGTCTTGTCTTTGTCTTGTCTTTGTCTTGTCTTTGTCTTGTCTTTGTCTTGTCTTTGTCTTGTCTTTGTCTTGTCTTTTGTCTTGTCTTTGTCTTGTCTTTGTCTTGTCTTTGTCTTGTCTTTGTCTTGTCTTTGTCTTGTCTTTGTCTTGTCTTTGTCTTGTCTTTGTCTTGTCTTTGTCTTGTCTTTGTCTTTGTCTTGTCTTTGTCTTGTCTTTGTCTTGTCTTTGTCTTGTCTTTGTCTTGTCTTTGTCTTGTCTTTGTCTTGTCTTTGTCTTGTCTTTGTCTTGTCTTTGTCTTGTCTTTGTCTTGTCTTTGTCTTGTCTTTGTCTTGTCTTTGTCTTGTCTTTGTCTTGTCTTTGTCTTGTCTTTGTCTTGTCTTTGTCTTGTCTTTGTCTTGTCTTTGTCTTGTCTTTGTCTTGTCTTTGTCTTGTCTTTGTCTTGTCTTTGTCTTGTCTTTGTCTTGTCCTTGTCTTGTCTTTGTCTTGTCTTTGTCTTGTCTTTGTCTTGTCTTTGTCTTGTCTTTGTCTTGTCTTTGTCTTGTCTTTGTCTTGTCTTTGTCTTGTCTTTGTCTTGTCTTTGTCTTGTCTTTGTCTTGTCTTTGTCTTGTCTTTGTCTTGTCTTTGTCTTGTCTTTGTCTTGTCTTTGTCTTGTCTTTGTCTTGTCTTTGTCTTGTCTTTGTCTTGTCTTTGTCTTGTCTTTGTCTTGTCTTTGTCTTGTCTTTGTCTTGTCTTTGTCTTGTCTTTGTCTTGTCTTTGTCTTGTCTTTGTCTTGTCTTTGTCTTGTCTTTGTCTTGTCTTTGTCTTTGTCTTGTCTTTGTCTTGTCTTTGTCTTGTCTTTGTCTTGTCTTTGTCTTGTCTTTGTCTTGTCTTTGTCTTGTCTTTGTCTTGTCTTTGTCTTGTCTTTGTCTTGTCTTTGTCTTGTCTTTGTCTTGTCTTTGTCTTGTCTTTGTCTTGTCTTTGTCTTGTCTTTGTCTTGTCTTTGTCTTGTCTTTGTCTTGTCTTTGTCTTGTCTTTGTCTTGTCTTTGTCTTGTCTTTGTCTTGTCTTTGTCTTGTCTTTGTCTTGTCTTTGTCTTGTCTTTGTCTTGTCTTTGTCTTGTCTTTGTCTTGTCTTTGTCTTGTCTTTGTCTTGTCTTTGTCTTGTCTTTGTCTTGTCTTTGTCTTGTCTTTGTCTTGTCTTTGTCTTGTCTTTGTCTTGTCTTTGTCTTGTCTTTGTCTTGTCTTTGTCTTGTCTTTGTCTTGTCTTTGTCTTGTCTTTGTCTTGTCTTTGTCTTGTCTTTGTCTTGTCTTTGTCTTGTCTTTGTCTTGTCTTTGTCTTGTCTTTGTCTTGTCTTTGTCTTGTCTTTGTCTTGTCTTTGTCTTGTCTTTGTCTTGTCTTTGTCTTGTCTTTGTCTTGTCTTTGTCTTGTCTTTGTCTTGTCTTTGTCTTGTCTTTGTCTTGTCTTTGTCTTGTCTTTGTCTTGTCTTTGTCTTGTCTTTGTCTTGTCTTTGTCTTGTCTTTGTCTTGTCTTTGTCTTGTCTTTGTCTTGTCTTTGTCTTGTCTTTGTCTTGTCTTTGTCTTGTCTTTGTCTTGTCTTTGTCTTGTCTTTGTCTTGTCTTTGTCTTGTCTTTGTCTTGTCTTTGTCTTGTCTTTGTCTTGTCTTTGTCTTGTCTTTGTCTTGTCTTTGTCTTGTCTTTGTCTTGTCTTTGTCTTGTCTTTGTCTTGTCTTTGTCTTGTCTTTGTCTTGTCTTTGTCTTGTCTTTGTCTTGTCTTTGTCTTGTCTTTGTCTTGTCTTTGTCTTGTCTTTGTCTTGTCTTTGTCTTGTCTTTGTCTTGTCTTTGTCTTGTCTTTGTCTTGTCTTTGTCTTGTCTTTGTCTTGTCTTTGTCTTGTCTTTGTCTTGTCTTTGTCTTGTCTTTGTCTTGTCTTTGTCTTGTCTTTGTCTTGTCTTTGTCTTGTCTTTGTCTTGTCTTTGTCTTGTCTTTGTCTTGTCTTTGTCTTGTCTTTGTCTTGTCTTTGTCTTGTCTTTGTCTTGTCTTTGTCTTGTCTTTGTCTTGTCTTTGTCTTGTCTTTGTCTTGTCTTTGTCTTGTCTTTGTCTTGTCTTTGTCTTGTCTTTGTCTTGTCTTTGTCTTGTCTTTGTCTTGTCTGTCTTTGTCTTGTCTTTGTCTTGTCTTTGTCTTGTCTTTGTCTTGTCTTTGTCTTGTCTTTGTCTTGTCTTTGTCTTGTCTTTGTCTTGTCTTTGTCTTGTCTTTGTCTTGTCTTTGTCTTGTCTTTGTCTTGTCTTTGTCTTGTCTTTGTCTTGTCTTTGTCTTGTCTTGTCTTGTCTTTGTCTTGTCTTGTCTTTGTCTTGTCTTTGTCTTGTCTTTGTCTTGTCTTTGTCTTGTCTTTGTCTTGTCTTTGTCTTGTCTTTGTCTTGTCTTTGTCTTGTCTTTGTCTTGTCTTTGTCTTGTCTTTGTCTTGTCTTTGTCTTGTCTTTGTCTTGTCTTTGTCTTGTCTTTGTCTTGTCTTTGTCTTGTCTTTGTCTTGTCTTTGTCTTGTCTTTGTCTTGTCTTTGTCTTGTCTTTGTCTTGTCTTTGTCTGTCTTTGTCTTGTCTTTGTCTTGTCTTTGTCTTGTCTTTGTCTTGTCTTTGTCTTGTCTTTGTCTTGTCTTTGTCTTGTCTTTGTCTTGTCTTTGTCTTGTCTTTGTCTTGTCTTTGTCTTGTCTTTGTCTTGTCTTTGTCTTGTCTTTGTCTTGTCTTTGTCTTGTCTTTGTCTTGTCTTTGTCTTGTCTTTGTCTTGTCTTTGTCTTGTCTTTGTCTTGTCTTTGTCTTGTCTTTGTCTTGTCTTTGTCTTGTCTTTGTCTTGTCTTTGTCTTGTCTTTGTCTTGTCTTTGTCTTGTCTTTGTCTTGTCTTTGTCTTGTCTTTGTCTTGTCTTTGTCTTGTCTTTGTCTTGTCTTTGTCTTGTCTTTGTCTTGTCTTTGTCTTGTCTTTGTCTTGTCTTTGTCTTGTCTTTGTCTTGTCTTTGTCTTGTCTTTGTCTTGTCTTTGTTTGTCTTTGTCTTGTCTTTGTCTTGTCTTTGTCTTGTCTTTGTCTTGTCTTTGTCTTGTCTTTGTCTTGTCTTTGTCTTGTCTTTGTCTTGTCTTTGTCTTGTCTTTGTCTTGTCTTTGTCTTGTCTTTGTCTTGTCTTTGTCTTGTCTTTGTCTTGTCTTTGTCTTGTCTTTGTCTTGTCTTTGTCTTGTCTTTGTCTTGTCTTTGTCTTGTCTTTGTCTTGTCTTTGTCTTGTCTTTGTCTTGTCTTTGTCTTGTCTTTGTCTTGTCTTTGTCTTGTCTTTGTCTTGTCTTTGTCTTGTCTTTGTCTTGTCTTTGTCTTGTCTTTGTCTTGTCTTTGTCTTGTCTTTGTCTTGTCTTTGTCTTGTCTTTGTCTTTGTCTTGTCTTTGTCTTGTCTTTGTCTTGTCTTTGTCTTGTCTTTGTCTTGTCTTTGTCTTGTCTTTGTCTTGTCTTTGTCTTGTCTTTGTCTTGTCTTTGTCTTGTCTTTGTCTTGTCTTTGTCTTGTCTTTGTCTTGTCTTTGTCTTGTCTTTGTCTTGTCTTTGTCTTGTCTTTGTCTTGTCTTTGTCTTGTCTTTGTCTTGTCTTTGTCTTGTCTTTGTCTTGTCTTTGTCTTGTCTTTGTCTTGTCTTTGTCTTGTCTTTGTCTTGTCTTTGTCTTGTCTTTGTCTTGTCTTTGTCTTGTCTTTGTCTTGTCTTTGTCTTGTCTTTGTCTTGTCTTTGTCTTGTCTTTGTCTTGTCTTTGTCTTGTCTTCTTGTCTTGTCTTTGTCTTGTCTTTGTCTTGTCTTTGTCTTGTCTTTGTCTTGTCTTTGTCTTGTCTTTGTCTTGTCTTTGTCTTGTCTTTGTCTTGTCTTTGTCTTGTCTTTGTCTTGTCTTTGTCTTGTCTTTGTCTTGTCTTTGTCTTGTCTTTGTCTTGTCTTTGTCTTGTCTTTGTCTTGTCTTTGTCTTGTCTTTGTCTTGTCTTTGTCTTGTCTTTGTCTTGTCTTTGTCTTGTCTTTGTCTTGTCTTTGTCTTGTCTTTGTCTTGTCTTTGTCTTGTCTTTGTCTTGTCTTTGTCTTGTCTTTGTCTTGTCTTTGTCTTGTCTTTGTCTTGTCTTTGTCTTGTCTTTGTCTTGTCTTTGTCTTGTCTTTGTCTTGTCTTTGTCTTGTCTTTGTCTTGTCTTTGTCTTGTCTTTGTCTTGTCTTTGTCTTGTCTTTGTCTTGTCTTTGTCTTGTCTTTGTCTTGTCTTTGTCTTGTCTTTGTCTTGTCTTTGTCTTGTCTTTGTCTTGTCTTTGTCTTGTCTTTGTCTTGTCTTTGTCTTGTCTTTGTCTTGTCTTTGTCTTGTCTTTGTCTTGTCTTTGTCTTGTCTTTGTCTTGTCTTTGTCTTGTCTTTGTCTTGTCTTTGTCTTGTCTTTGTCTTGTCTTTGTCTTGTCTTTGTCTTGTCTTTGTCTTGTCTTTGTCTTGTCTTTGTCTTGTCTTTGTCTTGTCTTTGTCTTGTCTTTGTCTTGTCTTTGTCTTGTCTTTGTCTTGTCTTTGTCTTGTCTTTGTCTTGTCTTTGTCTTGTCTTTGTCTTGTCTTTGTCTTGTCTTTGTCTTGTCTTTGTCTTGTCTTTGTCTTGTCTTTGTCTTGTCTTTGTCTTGTCTTTGTCTTGTCTTTGTCTTGTCTTTGTCTTGTCTTTGTCTTGTCTTTGTCTTGTCTTTGTCTTGTCTTTGTCTTGTCTTTGTCTTGTCTTTGTCTTGTCTTTGTCTTGTCTTTGTCTTGTCTTTGTCTTGTCTTTGTCTTGTCTTTGTCTTGTCTTTGTCTTGTCTTTGTCTTGTCTTTGTCTGTCTTTGTCTTGTCTTTGTCTTGTCTTTGTCTTGTCTTTGTCTTGTCTTTGTCTTGTCTTTGTCTTGTCTTTGTCTTGTCTTTGTCTTGTCTTTGTCTTGTCTTTGTCTTGTCTTTGTCTTGTCTTTGTCTTGTCTTTGTCTTGTCTTTGTCTTGTCTTTGTCTTGTCTTTGTCTTGTCTTTGTCTTGTCTTTGTCTTGTCTTTGTCTTGTCTTTGTCTTGTCTTTGTCTTGTCTTTGTCTTGTCTTTGTCTTGTCTTTGTCTTGTCTTTGTCTTGTCTTTGTCTTGTCTTTGTCTTGTCTTTGTCTTGTCTTTGTCTTGTCTTTGTCTTGTCTTTGTCTTGTCTTTGTCTTGTCTTTGTCTTGTCTTTGTCTTGTCTTTGTCTTGTCTTTGTCTTGTCTTTGTCTTGTCTTTGTCTTGTCTTTGTCTTGTCTTTGTCTTGTCTTTGTCTTGTCTTTGTCTTGTCTTTGTCTTGTCTTTGTCTTGTCTTTGTCTTGTCTTTGTCTTGTCTTTGTCTTGTCTTTGTCTTGTCTTTGTCTTGTCTTTGTCTTGTCTTTGTCTTGTCTTTGTCTTGTCTTTGTCTTGTCTTTGTCTTGTCTTTGTCTTGTCTTTGTCTTGTCTTTGTCTTGTCTTTGTCTTGTCTTTGTCTTGTCTTTGTCTTGTCTTTGTCTTGTCTTTGTCTTGTCTTTGTCTTGTCTTTGTCTTGTCTTTGTCTTGTCTTTGTCTTGTCTTTGTCTTGTCTTTGTCTTGTCTTTGTCTTGTCTTTGTCTTGTCTTTGTCTTGTCTTTGTCTTGTCTTTGTCTTGTCTTTGTCTTGTCTTTGTCTTGTCTTTGTCTTGTCTTTGTCTTGTCTTTGTCTTGTCTTTGTCTTGTCTTTGTCTTGTCTTTGTCTTGTCTTTGTCTTGTCTTTGTCTTGTCTTTGTCTTGTCTTTGTCTTGTCTTTGTCTTGTCTTTGTCTTGTCTTTGTCTTGTCTTTGTCTTGTCTTTGTCTTGTCTTTGTCTTGTCTTTGTCTTGTCTTTGTCTTGTCTTTGTCTTGTCTTTGTCTTGTCTTTGTCTTGTCTTTGTCTTGTCTTTGTCTTGTCTTTGTCTTGTCTTTGTCTTGTCTTTGTCTTGTCTTTGTCTTGTCTTTGTCTTGTCTTTGTCTTGTCTTTGTCTTGTCTTTGTCTTGTCTTTGTCTTGTCTTTGTCTTGTCTTTGTCTTGTCTTTGTCTTGTCTTTGTCTTGTCTTTGTCTTGTCTTTGTCTTGTCTTTGTCTTGTCTTTTGTCTTGTCTTTGTCTTGTCTTTGTCTTGTCTTTGTCTTGTCTTTGTCTTGTCTTTGTCTTGTCTTTGTCTTGTCTTTGTCTTGTCTTTGTCTTGTCTTTGTCTTGTCTTTGTCTTGTCTTTGTCTTGTCTTTGTCTTGTCTTTGTCTTGTCTTTGTCTTGTCTTTGTCTTGTCTTTGTCTTGTCTTTGTCTTGTCTTTGTCTTGTCTTTGTCTTGTCTTTGTCTTGTCTTTGTCTTGTCTTTGTCTTGTCTTTGTCTTGTCTTTGTCTTGTCTTTGTCTTGTCTTTGTCTTGTCTTTGTCTTGTCTTTGTCTTGTCTTTGTCTTGTCTTTGTCTTGTCTTTGTCTTGTCTTTGTCTTGTCTTTGTCTTGTCTTTGTCTTGTCTTTGTCTTGTCTTTGTCTTGTCTTTGTCTTGTCTTTGTCTTGTCTTTGTCTTGTCTTTGTCTTGTCTTTGTCTTGTCTTTGTCTTGTCTTTGTCTTGTCTTTGTCTTGTCTTTGTCTTGTCTTTGTCTTGTCTTTGTCTTGTCTTTGTCTTGTCTTTGTCTTGTCTTTGTCTTGTCTTTGTCTTGTCTTTGTCTTGTCTTTGTCTTGTCTTTGTCTTGTCTTTGTCTTGTCTTTGTCTTGTCTTTGTCTTGTCTTTGTCTTGTCTTTGTCTTGTCTTTGTCTTGTCTTTGTCTTGTCTTTGTCTTGTCTTTGTCTTGTCTTTGTCTTGTCTTTGTCTTGTCTTTGTCTTGTCTTTGTCTTGTCTTTGTCTTGTCTTTGTCTTGTCTTTGTCTTGTCTTTGTCTTGTCTTTGTCTTGTCTTTGTCTTGTCTTTGTCTTGTCTTTGTCTTGTCTTTGTCTTGTCTTTGTCTTGTCTTTGTCTTTGTCTTGTCTTTGTCTTGTCTTTGTCTTGTCTTTGTCTTGTCTTTGTCTTGTCTTTGTCTTGTCTTTGTCTTGTCTTTGTCTTGTCTTTGTCTTGTCTTTGTCTTGTCTTTGTCTTGTCTTTGTCTTGTCTTTGTCTTGTCTTTGTCTTGTCTTTGTCTTGTCTTTGTCTTGTCTTTGTCTTGTCTTTGTCTTGTCTTTGTCTTGTCTTTGTCTTGTCTTTGTCTTGTCTTTGTCTTGTCTTTGTCTTGTCTTTGTCTTGTCTTTGTCTTGTCTTTGTCTTGTCTTTGTCTTGTCTTTGTCTTGTCTTTGTCTTGTCTTTGTCTTGTCTTTGTCTTGTCTTTGTCTTGTCTTTGTCTTGTCTTTGTCTTGTCTTTGTCTTGTCTTTGTCTTGTCTTTGTCTTGTCTTTGTCTTGTCTTTGTCTTGTCTTTGTCTTGTCTTTGTCTTGTCTTTGTCTTGTCTTTGTCTTGTCTTTGTCTTGTCTTTGTCTTGTCTTTGTCTTGTCTTTGTCTTGTCTTTGTCTTGTCTTGTCTTTGTCTTGTCTTTGTCTTGTCTTTGTCTTGTCTTTGTCTTGTCTTTGTCTTGTCTTTGTCTTGTCTTTGTCTTGTCTTTGTCTTGTCTTTGTCTTGTCTTTGTCTTGTCTTTGTCTTGTCTTTGTCTTGTCTTTGTCTTGTCTTTGTCTTGTCTTTGTCTTGTCTTTGTCTTGTCTTTGTCTTGTCTTTGTCTTGTCTTTGTCTTGTCTTTGTCTTGTCTTTGTCTTGTCTTTGTCTTGTCTTTGTCTTGTCTTTGTCTTGTCTTTGTCTTGTCTTTGTCTTGTCTTTGTCTTGTCTTTGTCTTGTCTTTGTCTTGTCTTTGTCTTGTCTTTGTCTTGTCTTTGTCTTGTCTTTGTCTTGTCTTTGTCTTGTCTTTGTCTTGTCTTTGTCTTGTCTTTGTCTTGTCTTTGTCTTGTCTTTGTCTTGTCTTTGTCTTGTCTTTGTCTTGTCTTTGTCTTGTCTTTGTCTTGTCTTTGTCTTGTCTTTGTCTTGTCTTTGTCTTGTCTTTGTCTTGTCTTTGTCTTGTCTTTGTCTTGTCTTTGTCTTGTCTTTGTCTTGTCTTTGTCTTGTCTTTGTCTTGTCTTTGTCTTGTCTTTGTCTTGTCTTTGTCTTGTCTTTGTCTTGTCTTTGTCTTGTCTTTGTCTTGTCTTTGTCTTGTCTTTGTCTTGTCTTTGTCTTGTCTTTGTCTTGTCTTTGTCTTGTCTTTGTCTTGTCTTTGTCTTGTCTTTGTCTTGTCTTTGTCTTGTCTTTGTCTTGTCTTTGTCTTGTCTTTGTCTTGTCTTTGTCTTGTCTTTGTCTTGTCTTTGTCTTGTCTTTGTCTTGTCTTTGTCTTGTCTTTGTCTTGTCTTTGTCTTGTCTTTGTCTTGTCTTTGTCTTGTCTTTGTCTTGTCTTTGTCTTGTCTTTGTCTTGTCTTTGTCTTGTCTTTGTCTTGTCTTTGTCTTGTCTTTGTCTTGTCTTTGTCTTGTCTTTGTCTTGTCTTTGTCTTGTCTTTGTCTTGTCTTTGTCTTGTCTTTGTCTTGTCTTTGTCTTGTCTTTGTCTTGTCTTTGTCTTGTCTTTGTCTTGTCTTTGTCTTGTCTTTGTCTTGTCTTTGTCTTGTCTTTGTCTTGTCTTTGTCTTGTCTTTGTCTTGTCTTTGTCTTGTCTTTGTCTTGTCTTTGTCTTGTCTTTGTCTTGTCTTTGTCTTGTCTTTGTCTTGTCTTTGTCTTGTCTTTGTCTTGTCTTGTCTTTGTCTTGTCTTTGTCTTGTCTTTGTCTTGTCTTTGTCTTGTCTTTGTCTTGTCTTTGTCTTGTCTTTGTCTTGTCTTTGTCTTGTCTTTGTCTTGTCTTTGTCTTGTCTTTGTCTTGTCTTTGTCTTGTCTTTGTCTTGTCTTTGTCTTGTCTTTGTCTTGTCTTTGTCTTGTCTTTGTCTTGTCTTTGTCTTGTCTTTGTCTTGTCTTTGTCTTGTCTTTGTCTTGTCTTTGTCTTGTCTTTGTCTTGTCTTTGTCTTGTCTTTGTCTTGTCTTTGTCTTGTCTTTGTCTTGTCTTTGTCTTGTCTTTGTCTTGTCTTTGTCTTGTCTTTGTCTTGTCTTTGTCTTGTCTTTGTCTTGTCTTTGTCTTGTCTTTGTCTTGTCTTTGTCTTGTCTTTGTCTTGTCTTTGTCTTGTCTTTGTCTTGTCTTTGTCTTGTCTTTGTCTTGTCTTTGTCTTGTCTTTGTCTTGTCTTTGTCTTGTCTTTGTCTTGTCTTTGTCTTGTCTTTGTCTTGTCTTTGTCTTGTCTTTGTCTTGTCTTTGTCTTGTCTTTGTCTTGTCTTTGTCTTGTCTTTGTCTTGTCTTTGTCTTGTCTTTGTCTTGTCTTTGTCTTGTCTTTGTCTTGTCTTTGTCTTGTCTTTGTCTTGTCTTTGTCTTGTCTTTGTCTTGTCTTTGTCTTGTCTTTGTCTTGTCTTTGTCTTGTCTTTGTCTTGTCTTTGTCTTGTCTTTGTCTTGTCTTTGTCTTGTCTTTGTCTTGTCTTTGTCTTGTCTTTGTCTTGTCTTTGTCTTGTCTTTGTCTTGTCTTTGTCTTGTCTTTGTCTTGTCTTTGTCTTGTCTTTGTCTTTGTCTTGTCTTTGTCTTGTCTTTGTCTTGTCTTTGTCTTGTCTTTGTCTTGTCTTTGTCTTGTCTTTGTCTTGTCTTTGTCTTGTCTTTGTCTTGTCTTTGTCTTGTCTTTGTCTTGTCTTTGTCTTGTCTTTGTCTTGTCTTTGTCTTGTCTTTGTCTTGTCTTTGTCTTGTCTTTGTCTTGTCTTTGTCTTGTCTTTGTCTTGTCTTTGTCTTGTCTTTGTCTTGTCTTTGTCTTGTCTTTGTCTTGTCTTTGTCTTGTCTTTGTCTTGTCTTTGTCTTGTCTTTGTCTTGTCTTTGTCTTGTCTTTGTCTTGTCTTTGTCTTGTCTTTGTCTTGTCTTTGTCTTGTCTTTGTCTTGTCTTTGTCTTGTCTTTGTCTTGTCTTTGTCTTGTCTTTGTCTTGTCTTTGTCTTGTCTTTGTCTTGTCTTTGTCTTGTCTTTGTCTTGTCTTTGTCTTGTCTTTGTCTTGTCTTTGTCTTGTCTTTGTCTTGTCTTTGTCTTGTCTTTGTCTTGTCTTTGTCTTGTCTTTGTCTTGTCTTTGTCTTGTCTTTGTCTTGTCTTTGTCTTGTCTTTGTCTTGTCTTTGTCTTGTCTTTGTCTTGTCTTTGTCTTGTCTTTGTCTTGTCTTTGTCTTGTCTTTGTCTTGTCTTTGTCTTGTCTTTGTCTTTGTCTTGTCTTTGTCTTGTCTTTGTCTTGTCTTTGTCTTGTCTTTGTCTTGTCTTTGTCTTGTCTTTGTCTTGTCTTTGTCTTGTCTTTGTCTTGTCTTTGTCTTGTCTTTGTCTTGTCTTTGTCTTGTCTTTGTCTTGTCTTTGTCTTGTCTTTGTCTTGTCTTTGTCTTGTCTTTGTCTTGTCTTTGTCTTGTCTTTGTCTTGTCTTTGTCTTGTCTTTGTCTTGTCTTTGTCTTGTCTTTGTCTTGTCTTTGTCTTGTCTTTGTCTTGTCTTTGTCTTGTCTTTGTCTTGTCTTTGTCTTGTCTTTGTCTTGTCTTTGTCTTGTCTTTGTCTTGTCTTTGTCTTGTCTTTGTCTTGTCTTTGTCTTGTCTTTGTCTTGTCTTTGTCTTGTCTTTGTCTTGTCTTTGTCTTGTCTTTGTCTTGTCTTTGTCTTGTCTTTGTCTTGTCTTTGTCTTGTCTTTGTCTTGTCTTTGTCTTGTCTTTGTCTTGTCTTTGTCTTGTCTTTGTCTTGTCTTTGTCTTGTCTTTGTCTTGTCTTTGTCTTGTCTTTGTCTTGTCTTTGTCTTGTCTTGTCTTGTCTTGTCTTTGTCTTGTCTTTGTCTTGTCTTTGTCTTGTCTTTGTCTTGTCTTTGTCTTGTCTTTGTCTTGTCTTTGTCTTGTCTTTGTCTTGTCTTTGTCTTGTCTTTGTCTTGTCTTTGTCTTGTCTTTGTCTTGTCTTTGTCTTGTCTTTGTCTTGTCTTTGTCTTGTCTTTGTCTTGTCTTTGTCTTGTCTTTGTCTTGTCTTTGTCTTGTCTTTGTCTTGTCTTTGTCTTGTCTTTGTCTTGTCTTTGTCTTGTCTTTGTCTTGTCTTTGTCTTGTCTTTGTCTTGTCTTTGTCTTGTCTTTGTCTTGTCTTTGTCTTGTCTTTGTCTTGTCTTTGTCTTGTCTTTGTCTTGTCTTTGTCTTGTCTTTGTCTTGTCTTTGTCTTGTCTTTGTCTTGTCTTTGTCTTGTCTTTGTCTTGTCTTTGTCTTGTCTTTGTCTTGTCTTTGTCTTGTCTTTGTCTTGTCTTTGTCTTGTCTTTGTCTTGTCTTTGTCTTGTCTTTGTCTTGTCTTTGTCTTGTCTTTGTCTTGTCTTTGTCTTGTCTTTGTCTTGTCTTTGTCTTGTCTTTGTCTTGTCTTTGTCTTGTCTTTGTCTTGTCTTTGTCTTGTCTTTGTCTTGTCTTGTCTTGTCTTGTCTTTGTCTTGTCTTTGTCTTGTCTTTGTCTTGTCTTTGTCTTGTCTTTGTCTTGTCTTTGTCTTGTCTTTGTCTTGTCTTTGTCTTGTCTTTGTCTTGTCTTTGTCTTGTCTTTGTCTTGTCTTTGTCTTGTCTTTGTCTTGTCTTTGTCTTGTCTTTGTCTTGTCTTTGTCTTGTCTTTGTCTTGTCTTTGTCTTGTCTTTGTCTTGTCTTTGTCTTGTCTTTGTCTTGTCTTTGTCTTGTCTTTGTCTTGTCTTTGTCTTGTCTTTGTCTTGTCTTTGTCTTGTCTTTGTCTTGTCTTTGTCTTGTCTTTGTCTTGTCTTTGTCTTGTCTTTGTCTTGTCTTTGTCTTGTCTTTGTCTTGTCTTTGTCTTGTCTTTGTCTTGTCTTTGTCTTGTCTTTGTCTTGTCTTTGTCTTGTCTTTGTCTTGTCTTTGTCTTGTCTTTGTCTTGTCTTTGTCTTGTCTTTGTCTTGTCTTTGTCTTGTCTTTGTCTTGTCTTTGTCTTGTCTTTGTCTTGTCTTTGTCTTGTCTTTGTCTTGTCTTTGTCTTGTCTTTGTCTTGTCTTTGTCTTGTCTTTGTCTTGTCTTTGTCTTGTCTTTGTCTTGTCTTTGTCTTGTCTTTGTCTTGTCTTTGTCTTGTCTTTGTCTTGTCTTTGTCTTGTCTTTGTCTTGTCTTTGTCTTGTCTTTGTCTTGTCTTTGTCTTGTCTTTGTCTTGTCTTTGTCTTGTCTTTGTCTTGTCTTTGTCTTGTCTTTGTCTTGTCTTTGTCTTGTCTTTGTCTTGTCTTTGTCTTGTCTTTGTCTTGTCTTTGTCTTGTCTTTGTCTTGTCTTTGTCTTGTCTTTGTCTTGTCTTTGTCTTGTCTTTGTCTTGTCTTTGTCTTGTCTTTGTCTTGTCTTTGTCTTGTCTTTGTCTTGTCTTTGTCTTGTCTTTGTCTTGTCTTTGTCTTGTCTTTGTCTTGTCTTTGTCTTGTCTTTGTCTTGTCTTTGTCTTGTCTTTGTCTTGTCTTTGTCTTGTCTTTGTCTTGTCTTTGTCTTGTCTTTGTCTTGTCTTTGTCTTGTCTTTGTCTTGTCTTTGTCTTGTCTTTGTCTTGTCTTTGTCTTGTCTTTGTCTTGTCTTTGTCTTGTCTTTGTCTTGTCTTTGTCTTGTCTTTGTCTTGTCTTTGTCTTGTCTTTGTCTTGTCTTTGTCTTGTCTTTGTCTTGTCTTTGTCTTGTCTTTGTCTTGTCTTTGTCTTGTCTTTGTCTTGTCTTTGTCTTGTCTTTGTCTTGTCTTTGTCTTGTCTTTGTCTTGTCTTTGTCTTGTCTTTGTCTTGTCTTTGTCTTGTCTTTGTCTTGTCTTTGTCTTGTCTTTGTCTTGTCTTTGTCTTGTCTTTGTCTTGTCTTTGTCTTGTCTTTGTCTTGTCTTTGTCTTGTCTTTGTCTTGTCTTTGTCTTGTCTTTGTCTTGTCTTTGTCTTGTCTTTGTCTTGTCTTTGTCTTGTCTTTGTCTTGTCTTTGTCTTGTCTTTGTCTTGTCTTTGTCTTGTCTTTGTCTTGTCTTTGTCTTGTCTTTGTCTTGTCTTTGTCTTGTCTTTGTCTTGTCTTTGTCTTGTCTTTGTCTTGTCTTTGTCTTGTCTTTGTCTTGTCTTTGTCTTGTCTTTGTCTTGTCTTTGTCTTGTCTTTGTCTTGTCTTTGTCTTGTCTTTGTCTTGTCTTTGTCTTGTCTTTGTCTTGTCTTTGTCTTGTCTTTGTCTTGTCTTTGTCTTGTCTTTGTCTTGTCTTGTCTTTGTCTTGTCTTTGTCTTGTCTTTGTCTTGTCTTTGTCTTGTCTTTGTCTTGTCTTTGTCTTGTCTTTGTCTTGTCTTTGTCTTGTCTTTGTCTTGTCTTTGTCTTGTCTTTGTCTTGTCTTTGTCTTGTCTTTGTCTTGTCTTTGTCTTGTCTTTGTCTTGTCTTTGTCTTGTCTTTGTCTTGTCTTTGTCTTGTCTTTGTCTTGTCTTTGTCTTGTCTTTGTCTTGTCTTTGTCTTGTCTTTGTCTTGTCTTTGTCTTGTCTTTGTCTTGTCTTTGTCTTGTCTTTGTCTTGTCTTTGTCTTGTCTTTGTCTTGTCTTTGTCTTGTCTTTGTCTTGTCTTTGTCTTGTCTTTGTCTTGTCTTTGTCTTGTCTTTGTCTTGTCTTTGTCTTGTCTTTGTCTTGTCTTTGTCTTGTCTTTGTCTTGTCTTTGTCTTGTCTTTGTCTTGTCTTTGTCTTGTCTTTGTCTTGTCTTTGTCTTGTCTTTGTCTTGTCTTTGTCTTGTCTTTGTCTTGTCTTTGTCTTGTCTTTGTCTTGTCTTTGTCTTGTCTTTGTCTTGTCTTTGTCTTGTCTTTGTCTTGTCTTTGTCTTGTCTTTGTCTTGTCTTTGTCTTGTCTTTGTCTTGTCTTTGTCTTGTCTTTGTCTTGTCTTTGTCTTGTCTTTGTCTTGTCTTTGTCTTGTCTTTGTCTTGTCTTTGTCTTGTCTTTGTCTTGTCTTTGTCTTGTCTTTGTCTTGTCTTTGTCTTGTCTTTGTCTTGTCTTTGTCTTGTCTTTGTCTTGTCTTTGTCTTGTCTTTGTCTTGTCTTTGTCTTGTCTTTGTCTTGTCTTTGTCTTGTCTTTGTCTTGTCTTTGTCTTGTCTTTGTCTTGTCTTTGTCTTGTCTTTGTCTTGTCTTTGTCTTGTCTTTGTCTTGTCTTTGTCTTGTCTTTGTCTTGTCTTTGTCTTGTCTTTGTCTTGTCTTTGTCTTGTCTTTGTCTTGTCTTTGTCTTGTCTTTGTCTTGTCTTTGTCTTGTCTTTGTCTTGTCTTTGTCTTGTCTTTGTCTTGTCTTTGTCTTGTCTTTGTCTTGTCTTTGTCTTGTCTTTGTCTTGTCTTTGTCTTGTCTTTGTCTTGTCTTTGTCTTGTCTTTGTCTTGTCTTTGTCTTGTCTTTGTCTTGTCTTTGTCTTGTCTTTGTCTTGTCTTTGTCTTGTCTTTGTCTTGTCTTTGTCTTGTCTTTGTCTTGTCTTTGTCTTGTCTTTGTCTTGTCTTTGTCTTGTCTTTGTCTTGTCTTTGTCTTGTCTTTGTCTTGTCTTTGTCTTGTCTTTGTCTTGTCTTTGTCTTGTCTTTGTCTTGTCTTTGTCTTGTCTTTGTCTTGTCTTTGTCTTGTCTTTGTCTTGTCTTTGTCTTGTCTTTGTCTTGTCTTTGTCTTGTCTTTGTCTTGTCTTTGTCTTGTCTTTGTCTTGTCTTTGTCTTGTCTTTGTCTTGTCTTTGTCTTGTCTTTGTCTTGTCTTTGTCTTGTCTTTGTCTTGTCTTTGTCTTGTCTTTGTCTTGTCTTTGTCTTGTCTTTGTCTTGTCTTTGTCTTGTCTTTGTCTTGTCTTTGTCTTGTCTTTGTCTTGTCTTTGTCTTGTCTTTGTCTTGTCTTTGTCTTGTCTTTGTCTTGTCTTTGTCTTGTCTTTGTCTTGTCTTTGTCTTGTCTTTGTCTTGTCTTTGTCTTGTCTTTGTCTTGTCTTTGTCTTGTCTTTGTCTTGTCTTTGTCTTGTCTTTGTCTTGTCTTTGTCTTGTCTTTGTCTTGTCTTTGTCTTGTCTTTGTCTTGTCTTTGTCTTGTCTTTGTCTTGTCTTTGTCTTGTCTTTGTCTTGTCTTTGTCTTGTCTTTGTCTTGTCTTTGTCTTGTCTTTGTCTTGTCTTTGTCTTGTCTTTGTCTTGTCTTTGTCTTGTCTTTGTCTTGTCTTTGTCTTGTCTTTGTCTTGTCTTTGTCTTGTCTTTGTCTTGTCTTTGTCTTGTCTTTGTCTTGTCTTTGTCTTGTCTTTGTCTTGTCTTTGTCTTGTCTTTGTCTTGTCTTTGTCTTGTCTTTGTCTTGTCTTTGTCTTGTCTTTGTCTTGTCTTTGTCTTGTCTTTGTCTTGTCTTTGTCTTGTCTTTGTCTTGTCTTTGTCTTGTCTTTGTCTTGTCTTTGTCTTGTCTTTGTCTTGTCTTTGTCTTGTCTTTGTCTTGTCTTTGTCTTGTCTTTGTCTTGTCTTTGTCTTGTCTTTGTCTTGTCTTTGTCTTGTCTTTGTCTTGTCTTTGTCTTGTCTTTGTCTTGTCTTTGTCTTGTCTTTGTCTTGTCTTTGTCTTGTCTTTGTCTTGTCTTTGTCTTGTCTTTGTCTTGTCTTTGTCTTGTCTTTGTCTTGTCTTGTCTTTGTCTTGTCTTTGTCTTGTCTTTGTCTTGTCTTTGTCTTGTCTTTGTCTTGTCTTTGTCTTGTCTTTGTCTTGTCTTTGTCTTGTCTTTGTCTTGTCTTTGTCTTGTCTTTGTCTTGTCTTTGTCTTGTCTTTGTCTTGTCTTTGTCTTGTCTTTGTCTTGTCTTTGTCTTGTCTTTGTCTTGTCTTTGTCTTGTCTTTGTCTTGTCTTTGTCTTGTCTTTGTCTTGTCTTTGTCTTGTCTTTGTCTTGTCTTTGTCTTGTCTTTGTCTTGTCTTTGTCTTGTCTTTGTCTTGTCTTTGTCTTGTCTTTGTCTTGTCTTTGTCTTGTCTTTGTCTTGTCTTTGTCTTGTCTTTGTCTTGTCTTTGTCTTGTCTTTGTCTTGTCTTTGTCTTGTCTTTGTCTTGTCTTTGTCTTGTCTTTGTCTTGTCTTTGTCTTGTCTTTGTCTTGTCTTTGTCTTGTCTTTGTCTTGTCTTTGTCTTGTCTTTGTCTTGTCTTTGTCTTGTCTTTGTCTTGTCTTTGTCTTGTCTTTGTCTTGTCTTTGTCTTGTCTTTGTCTTGTCTTGTCTTTGTCTTGTCTTTGTCTTGTCTTTGTCTTGTCTTTGTCTTGTCTTTGTCTTGTCTTTGTCTTGTCTTTGTCTTGTCTTTGTCTTGTCTTTGTCTTGTCTTTGTCTTGTCTTTGTCTTGTCTTTGTCTTGTCTTTGTCTTGTCTTTGTCTTGTCTTTGTCTTGTCTTTGTCTTGTCTTTGTCTTGTCTTTGTCTTGTCTTTGTCTTGTCTTTGTCTTGTCTTTGTCTTGTCTTTGTCTTGTCTTTGTCTTGTCTTTGTCTTGTCTTTGTCTTGTCTTTGTCTTGTCTTTGTCTTGTCTTTGTCTTGTCTTTGTCTTGTCTTTGTCTTGTCTTTGTCTTGTCTTTGTCTTGTCTTTGTCTTGTCTTTGTCTTGTCTTTGTCTTGTCTTTGTCTTGTCTTTGTCTTGTCTTTGTCTTGTCTTTGTCTTGTCTTTGTCTTGTCTTTGTCTTGTCTTTGTCTTGTCTTTGTCTTGTCTTTGTCTTGTCTTTGTCTTGTCTTTGTCTTGTCTTTGTCTTGTCTTTGTCTTGTCTTTGTCTTGTCTTTGTCTTGTCTTTGTCTTGTCTTTGTCTTGTCTTTGTCTTGTCTTTGTCTTGTCTTTGTCTTGTCTTTGTCTTGTCTTTGTCTTGTCTTTGTCTTGTCTTTGTCTTGTCTTTGTCTTGTCTTTGTCTTGTCTTTGTCTTGTCTTTGTCTTGTCTTTGTCTTGTCTTTGTCTTGTCTTTGTCTTGTCTTTGTCTTGTCTTTGTCTTGTCTTTGTCTTGTCTTTGTCTTGTCTTTGTCTTGTCTTTGTCTTGTCTTTGTCTTGTCTTTGTCTTGTCTTTGTCTTGTCTTTGTCTTGTCTTTGTCTTGTCTTTGTCTTGTCTTTGTCTTGTCTTTGTCTTGTCTTTGTCTTGTCTTTGTCTTGTCTTTGTCTTGTCTTTGTCTTGTCTTTGTCTTGTCTTTGTCTTGTCTTTGTCTTGTCTTTGTCTTGTCTTTGTCTTGTCTTTGTCTTGTCTTTGTCTTGTCTTTGTCTTGTCTTTGTCTTGTCTTTGTCTTGTCTTTGTCTTGTCTTTGTCTTGTCTTTGTCTTGTCTTTGTCTTGTCTTTGTCTTGTCTTTGTCTTGTCTTTGTCTTGTCTTTGTCTTGTCTTTGTCTTGTCTTTGTCTTGTCTTTGTCTTGTCTTTGTCTTGTCTTTGTCTTGTCTTTGTCTTGTCTTTGTCTTGTCTTTGTCTTGTCTTTGTCTTGTCTTTGTCTTGTCTTTGTCTTGTCTTTGTCTTGTCTTTGTCTTGTCTTTGTCTTGTCTTTGTCTTGTCTTTGTCTTGTCTTTGTCTTGTCTTTGTCTTGTCTTTGTCTTGTCTTTGTCTTGTCTTTGTCTTGTCTTTGTCTTGTCTTTGTCTTGTCTTTGTCTTGTCTTTGTCTTGTCTTTGTCTTGTCTTTGTCTTGTCTTTGTCTTGTCTTTGTCTTGTCTTTGTCTTGTCTTTGTCTTGTCTTTGTCTTGTCTTTGTCTTGTCTTTGTCTTGTCTTTGTCTTGTCTTTGTCTTGTCTTTGTCTTGTCTTTGTCTTGTCTTTGTCTTGTCTTTGTCTTGTCTTTGTCTTGTCTTTGTCTTGTCTTTGTCTTGTCTTTGTCTTGTCTTTGTCTTGTCTTTGTCTTGTCTTTGTCTTGTCTTTGTCTTGTCTTTGTCTTTGTCTTGTCTTTGTCTTGTCTTTGTCTTGTCTTTGTCTTGTCTTTGTCTTGTCTTTGTCTTTTCTTTGTCTTGTCTTTGTCTTGTCTTTGTCTTGTCTTTGTCTTGTCTTTGTCTTTGTCTTGTCTTTGTCTTGTCTTTGTCTTGTCTTTGTCTTGTCTTTGTCTTGTCTTTGTCTTGTCTTTGTCTTGTCTTTGTCTTGTCTTTGTCTTGTCTTTGTCTTGTCTTTGTCTTGTCTTTGTCTTGTCTTTGTCTTGTCTTTGTCTTGTCTTTGTCTTGTCTTTGTCTTGTCTTTGTCTTGTCTTTGTCTTGTCTTTGTCTTGTCTTTGTCTTGTCTTTGTCTTGTCTTTGTCTTGTCTTTGTCTTGTCTTTGTCTTGTCTTTGTCTTGTCTTTGTCTTGTCTTTGTCTTGTCTTTGTCTTGTCTTTGTCTTGTCTTTGTCTTGTCTTTGTCTTGTCTTTGTCTTGTCTTTGTCTTGTCTTTGTCTTGTCTTTGTCTTGTCTTTGTCTTGTCTTTGATTTGTCATGAAAATTTCTTTAAAACACATGCACATGGTGTACATTTCTCACCTTGTAGTACAGGGTAACAGAATCATTATGCAAGGTTTCGTAAACAAAAATATTTCTTTCTATAAAAATCAATTTGATCGTCCTTCCAATTTTTTTCCAACCCACCAATTTCCACTGGTGATCATGGAAATTTCTTGAAAACACAATGTAATAAAATTTTCTTCTTCTGATGGATACATGATAGGCAAACAAAATCATCCGGCAAGGTTTCCTAAGCAACAACAATTGTTTTAATAGAAATCAATTTTATTGTCCTCTCAATTTTTCCAACCCACCAATTTCCACTACTGATCACGGAAATTACTTGCAAACACATGGCAATAAAATTTTCTTCTTCTGATGGATACAGGATAGGCAAACAAAATCATCCGGCAAGGTTTCCTAAGCAACAACAATTGTTTTAATAGAAATCAATTT
>NW_026683844.1:0-19607 GCF_030247195.1 Topomyia yanbarensis | reverse complement strand
AATGCACTGGCACCCGTTTTCAATCCACCTGCGCAGCCAGCAGGCGTGAACAACTCGACACCTCATCTGCATGTTCCATTGCCAACCTTCGATGGCAGTTTGGAAAACTGGTACTCTTTCAAGTGCATGTTCCAGACCATCATGGACAGGTACCCGAACGAGTCTCCGGCTATCAAGTTGTACCATTTGAAGAACGCCTTAGTTGGAAGTGCTGCTGGTAAGATCGATCAGGATGTCATTAATAATTTTTTTTTTTTTATTCATTTCGTTTATTTGATAGGCACAAATGCGTTAGCTTGGCGGTGCCAAATTCTTTTGTTTTTACATTTTGTATATTTTAAAACTAGGAGGTTACAATGTTGAAATATTTTTTTAAAAAAGAAAAATTTTACAGCTATCTTAAGACTAGAAATAAGATTCTATATACAAGAGAGGGGGCGAAAGATTTTTTTTTATGAAAAAATTTTAAAACAAGGAATTCAATAGTAATAATTTTTAGGAAATATTTACAGTTATCTTAAAACTAACAATATAGTTTGGTACACAAAAGGGGGAACAAATATTTATGAGAAAATTCGCAGGTGTTTTAAGACTAGGGATACAATTCTATTTACAAGATGGGGGACAATAGTTTTAACAAAGAGGTAAAATTACAACTATCTTAAAACTAGGAATACAGAATACAAATTTGAACTTTTTTAGCGGAGACTTATGCTTGGTCAAGATATTCAGAGGGGGCTGTAGAAGCAGTTGCATCAAGGACAGGGGAGAGAAAGCGTAGATGGTGACCGGGAGAGAAGAGCAAAACTTGCAACTTTCGCTCAAACGGGAGATCAGCGAAAGATTACCGCCTCAGTCTAGTAGGTCGGATTGGCGGATGGTATTCTTCGGACCCGCGGGGAATCCTTCAAAAGTCATCGGACCTTGAGTCGCTCTCGCTTCAGTTTCCGTAGTGGTAAGTGCGACGGCGGTTACATAGTTGCAGTCTGGAGCTGATCGGTCCCACAAGGCAAGAGAAAGCTTCTAAAACGAGAAATAAAAAGAGAGGGGCTAAATTGGGATATTTGTCGTTTTTATGAAAGTATAAATAAGGGACATATAGGGGAAATCACGATTTGCCAGTATATCTCGGACTGGGACATTGGGTGGTCTACCTCGGGCCCGAAGGGAATCCTTTAACTGAGACCTGGCGTCCAAGTACCCGGCGCATACCCAGACAACGTGCTCGATGTCGTGATAGCCCTCGTCACAAGCGCACAGACTACTCTCCGCAAGCCCAATACGCCGCAGATGCGCATCCAAGGTGTAGTGGTTGGACATAAGTCGGGACATTACACGAATAAAATCCCGACCCACATCCATCCCCCTGAACCAAGGCTTCGTTGATACCTTTGGGATAATCGAATGTAGCCATCGTCCAAGTTCACCATTGCTCCACGAGGTTTGCCAACTGTTGAGTGTCCTCTGACGACAAATACTAAAAAATTCGTTGAAGCAGATTGGTCTTTCGTATATGTCACCATTTAATGCGCCCACCTTTGCTAATGAGTCGGCCTTTTCATTGCCCGGGATAGAGCAATGAGAGGGGACCCAAACAAAGGTAATTTGATAAGATTTTTCAGATAACGTACACAAGGACTCCCGTATCTTCCCCAGGAAATATGGGAATTGCTTTTTGGGCTTCATCGCACGAAGAGCCTCGATTGAGCTGAGGCTGTCCGAAATGATGAAGTAGTGATCTGTGGGCAGATTGTCGATGATCCCAAGGGTGTACTGAATTGCAGCTAGCTCTGCGACGTAAACTGAAGCGGGATCATTGAGCTTGAATGAAGCGGTGATAGTATTGTTGAAGATACCGAAGCCAGTGGACCCATCGAGATTTGATCCGTCAGTGTAGAACATTTTGTCACAGTCGACTTCTCGGAATTTATTATAAAATATATTGGGGATCACTTGATCATTAATAATAATGACTATTCTGCAGCCTGGAAGATGCTACAGGATGCGTACGAAGACGAACGACTTATAATCGATACGCATATCGATGCTTTGCTGAACCTGCCAAAGATGACGACTGAAAACGGTAATGAATTACGCACCCTAATCGACAGCTGTAGTAAGCATGTCGATGCTCTCAAGAACCGTGAATTACTTGTGGAAGGATTGTCTGAGATGATCCTAGTTAACGTGATCGCCAAACGACTAGACAAAGATACACGAAAGATATGGGAATCGCAGCTATCCCAGGAAGAGCTGCCATCGTACACCGAGATGATCGATTACTTACGCGAACGAGTTCGAATTTTACAGAAGATGACTAGCTATACAGAACAACGAACCTTGAGCACTACGAAGCAAAGAAACAAACCAGAACAAAAAATCCAGCAAGCGAGAAATTTTGTTCAGACCAAGGAATTATGTTACTGCTGTAATGGTGACCATCTTATCTACAAGTGTGACCAATTCAAACAACTTAACGTCGGAAACCAATATACGAAGGTTAAGCAGGCAGGACTATGCTTCAATTGTTTACGTCGTGGTCATCGTACAGTTGATTGCAATTCCGACAAGTCGTGTAAGAGTTGCAAGCGTAAGCACCACACCCTCCTCCACGACGATAAGCCCAGTACGGCTAAACCGTCCGATAGCGCACCTAACGAGCCATCTGCGAAACCAGAGGAAAATCAAGAAGTCGCTGTGCCAACTGGATCAGTGAACTGTGCGACGTCGCTGATGCTGAAACAACAAGTACTACTTTCGACAGCAGAAGTGCTTGTTAGCGGATTTGGAAACGCCAGTTATACGTGTCGTGCTTTGTTAGACTCGGGGTCTGACACAAATCTAATTTCCGAGGCGTTTGCTAAACTGTTAAACCTAACCATGGAACGCATAAACTTACCCATCAGTGGACTCAATAATACTGAAACCCGCGTTAAAAACAACCTTCGCACTAAGATTAGCTCACGCATTAATTCTTTCAATGCCTTTCTAGATTTTCTGGTGGTTCCAACAATTACCACCAACCTACCGACGATGCAAGTGGACATCCGTCCTTGGTTAATTCCCGTTGGTGTAGCGTTGGCTGATCCATCATTTCATGTTCCCAATCAAATCCAAATGATCATCGGGGCAGAACTTTTCTTTGGTCTCATAAAAAACGGTCGTATGAAGCTTGCAGATGGAAGTCCTATGTTGGTTGAGACCGACCTTGGTTGGATCGTCAGTGGTCCCGTCAAGGAACATTCATCTAGTCCACAAGGAGGTATTTGCCAGCTGAACCTACGTGAAGAGCATATAAATCGTATTCTAGTGAAGTTCTGGGAATTGGAAACAGTCCAGGACGCATCGCCACTGACACCAAAGGAGCAAGCCATTGAGAAGCATTTCGTAGAAACACATTCTCGCGACGATAGCGGTCGGTACACTGTCAGATTGCCATTCAATGAAAACAAAGGTCTACTTGGCGATTCCTTGGAAACCGCTCGAAGTCGATTCAATCGACTACTACGATCATTTACAAATAAAATGAAGCAGACTCGCTATACCGAATTTATGACTGAATACCAAGCCCTAGGCCACATGGTCGAAGTCTTCGACAAACCCGACGACTGCTATTTCCTACCTCACCACGCTGTATACAAAGAATCGAGCACAACTACAAAAATCCGCGTAGTTTTTGATGCTTCGGCGAAGACCACATCTGGTCTCTCGTTGAACGACGCTCTAGGTGTGGGACCAACAGTGCAACGAGACCTGATCACGATTCTCTTACGTTTCTGTTGCTTCCCGGTCGTATTAACTGCAGACATCCCGAAGATGTACCGTCAGGTGCTAATCCACAAGGACGACCGTAAGTATCAAAGGATCCTTTGGCTTAATTCAATGAACGAGGTAGGAACGTTCGAGCTCACAACTGTTACATATGGTTGTGCCAGCGCCCCCTACCTGGCTACACGCTCGTTGATACAATTGGCAAAAGACGAAGCATCCGCACTGCCTGTTGGAGCGAAGGTGGTCGAAGAGAACAGTTACATCGATGATTTTCTCACCGGAGGAAACACGGACGAAGAAGTGATAGAAATATACAGACAGTTATCCGAGCTGCTGCGACGTGGTGGATTTGGAGTTCACAAGTTCTGCTCCAACAGCGAGATTGTTCGAAACAGTATTCCAAACGAGTTGCAGGAAACGCAAGCCAATTTCGAAGATGCTGATATTAATAATGCGATCAAAACACTAGGTCTAATCTGGAATCAGCACGAGGATTATTTTTGTTTCAACGTAAGTCCTCTTGACGGAAAGATGCCGACCAAAACAAGCGTCCTGTCTGCTATTGGTCTCCTTTTCGATCCGTGCGGATATCTGGGTCCAGTCATCACGACAGCAAAAATGCTGATGCAGGATTTGTGGCGGCTGAAATTGAAATGGGATGATGTTTTACCTGATGAGCAAATGAAAATGTGGATCAACTTCCGTACACAGCTCCCATTGGTTAACAAATTGCAAAAAAAAAGATGCGTTGTCACGAGCGACGTAAATGAAGTGGAGCTTCACGGATTTGCTGATGCGTCACTGCGCGCATACGGGGCAGTCTTGTACACAAGGTGCATCTCCCCTGATGGAACGATTAGTGTAGAGCTGATATGCAGCAAATCTCGTGTTGCTCCTCTTAAGCCGATGACGATTCCACGCCTGGAATTGTGTGGAGCCTTGCTGTTAGCTCGACTAGTAAATAAAACGATTGCAGCAATGAGAATCCAGTTCAAAAGTGTGACACTTCATCTCGACTCGCAGGTAGTGCTGTGCTGGTTGGAAAAATCACCGCTTGCTTTGAATCAATTCGTTTCAAATCGTGTTGCTGAAATACTCGAGCTGACTCAGACATATCATTGGCAGTATGTACGATCTGAGAACAACCCAGCCGACGTGATTTCGCGAGGTTTGCTTCCAGCAGAACTTTTAACAATGGATAAATGGTGGAAGGCGTCCCCGCTTCTGTGGGATCAAACCCCTAGCTTTAATGAAGGCAGAATGAAATTGAATGACAACGAGTTACCAGAACTCTAGACAATATTGGTCATGGCTGCTGCACAGAAGAAACCGTCAATTGATTTAACAAGAAAAAGCAGTTTTCAACGGCTACACAGGGCTTGGGCGTATGTGTTAAAATTTATCAAGAACGTGCGTTCAAAATCTCATAACACTTCGGAGCTCACAACGGAAGAAATGTCAGAAGCTTTACTCACCATTATGAGGCTGGTGCAAAAAGAGGAGTTCCCCGATTTATATCATGTTTTGGAAGAAAAGGTGGAGAAACGGAACAAGTACAGTGGATTGGCCCCATTTATCGGAACGGACGGGCTGATCAGAGTAGGAGGCCGACTTAAATATTCACAGATTCCGTACGACGGAAGGCACCAGATTCTGCTACCCGAGAAGCACCATGTGACGAATGCTCTCATTCGACAGTTGCATGAAAACAATTTTCACGTCGGACAGCGCGGACTATTATCCATTGTACGTGAACGATATTGGCCTGTAAACGCAGGCATGTTGAATCATTTCCAAATGCTACGTGTGCTGTCGACACAGCCCTCAACCAGTGAGTCAGTTCATGGGAAACTTACCAAATTACAGAATAACTCCATCGCCTGTATTTTGGAACACCGGTATCGACTATGCAGGCCCTATATATTTGAAGGAAACAGGAAGAAAGACCGTAGTGTACAAGGCTTACATATGTGTATTTATATGTATGGCTACCAAGGCCATCCATCTGGAAGTGGTTTCGAATTTAACGGCAGCAAATTTCATCGCTGCTCTACAGCGGTTTATCAGTCGACGAGGTATAGTGGCCAATTTGTATTCCGATAATGGCACTACGTTCGTTGGTGCTGATCATGAATTAGCAGCTCTTCGCAAACTTTTCGAAGATCAGGCACAACAAAGGAAATTAAAGGATTTCTGTGTTTCGAAGGGAATCCAATGGCACTTTATACCCCCTCGCAGCCCTCACTTCGGTGGCATCTGGGAGGCTGGAGTAAAATCGACGAAATACCATTTGAAACGAGTGGTTGGTGAAACCAAACTAACTTTCGAGGAAATGATGACTTTCCTCACACAGTGTGAAGCAATCTTGAATAGCCGGCCACTAATTCCGGTTTCCAACGATCCAAACGATCTTGAAGTGCTAACACCATCTCATTTTCTTATTCAGAGACCGGCATTAAGTATTCCAGAGCCATCCTACGATGAAGTGAAGGTTGGTCGACTCAGTCGTTGGCAACATGTACAACTGATGAAGGAACACTTCTGGAAGCGTTGGTCGGTCGAATACTTGCACCACCTACAATCACGGCCCAAATGGCATAGAGGAGTGACGCAGATTGAGATCGGTAAAATGGTGGTACTGAAGGACAACAATGCCCCGCCTCACCACTGGCGCATGGGACGTATCGTGGCAACTCATCCCGGACCTGATGGAATCGTACGGGTGGTAACCGTCAAGACGGCGACATCGGAATTTCGGCGAGCTGTAACGGAGATCTGCATGCTTCCTTCGGTTGATCCGGAGGATTCAACGGGGGGAGAATGATGCAGCACACGACGACAGTCAAATCAGCCCCTCGGCACGAGTGCTGAGAGAGAGGAGAGAGAATAAAAAATGAGCAATTTCTTTGAACAGGCCAGTAAAAATTAACGCTTTATAACGAAAACACGCGTCTTTATTGAAGCACCCGAAAACCTCTAAAAACCAATCCAACTGAGCTAATTTCGAACAGAAGTTTAGAATGTTTTAGTTTTAGAATTTTAAAATATCAGGATTTTAGAATTTTTGAAATTAAAAATCTTAGAATGTCAGAATTTTAGAATTTTTGAATTCTAGAATTTTAAAATTTTAGAGCTGCGCAATTTTAGAATGTTAGGACTTTAGAATTTTAAGAGATTAGAATTTCGTGATTTTGGAATGTTAGAATGAACTTAAGAATTTTAGAATATTGGAATTTCAGAATTTTAGATTGTTTTGGAATTTTAGAATTTTAAACTATCAAAATTTTAGAATATTAGAATTTTAGAAATTAAGAATCTTAGAATGTCAGAATTTTAGAATTTATGAATTCTAGAGTTTTGGAGCTGCATAATTTTAGAATGTTAGGTTTTCAGAATTTTAGTGTCTTAGAATTTCACAATTTTGAAATGTTAGAATTTTTAGAATTTTAAAATTTTTAGAATATTAGAATTATAGAATATTAGAATTTAATAATTTTAGAATAATAGAATTTTAAAATTTTACTATTTTAGAATATCAGAACTTTAGAATCTTGGAATTTCAGAATTTTGGAATCTTAGAATTTTAAGATTTTCGAATTCTAGAATTTTAGAGCTTTAGAATTTTGGAATATTACAATTTTAGAATTTTATAACTTTAGTATTTTGGAAATTTTGTATTTTAGAATAGTAAAATTTTAAAATTCTAGAAGGCTAGAATTTTAGAATTCAAGGATTTTAGATATTTAGAATCTCAGAATTCTTTTTATTTTAGAATTTAATAGCTGCATAATTTTATAATTTTAGAATGCTAGAATTTTAGAATTTTATTATAATACAATCTTACAATTTTAGAATTGTTGAATTTTGGAATTTTAAAATTTTAGCATATTAGGATTTTAGAGTTTTACAATTTTAGATCATCAGAATTTTAGAATTTCAGAGCATTAGAATATTGGAATTTTAAAATTTTAGGACATTAGGATTTCAGAATTTTGGAATTTTCGATTTCTATAATTTTAGTTTTTCAGGTTTTTGGAATTTTAGAATTGTAGAATTTTAGAATCGTAGAATTTTAGAATTTTAGAATTTTAGAATCTTAGAATTTTAGAATTTTAGAATTTTAGAATCTTAGAATTTTAGAATTTTAGTATTTTAGAATTTTAGAATTTTAGAATTTTAGAATTTTAGAATTTTAGAATTTTAGAATTTTAGAATTTTAGAATTTTAGAATTTTAGAATTTTAGAATTTTAGAATTTTAGAATTTTAGAATTTTAGAATTTTAGAATTTTAGAATTTTAGAATTTTAGAATTTTAGAATTTTAGAATTTTAGAATTTTAGAATTTTAGAATTTTAGAATTTTAGAATTTTAGAATTTTAGAATTTTAGAATTTTAGAATTTTAGAATTTTAGAATTTTAGAATTTTAGAATTTTAGAATTTTAGAATTTTAGAATTTTAGAATTTTAGAATTTTAGAATTTTAGAATTTTAGAATTTTAGAATTTTAGAATTTTAGAATTTTAGAATTTTAGAATTTTAGAATTTTAGAATTTTAGAATTTTAGAATTTTAGAATTTTAGAATTTTAGAATTTTAGAATTTTAGAATTTTAGAATTTTAGAATTTTAGAATTTTAGAATTTTAGAATTTTAGAATTTTAGAATTTTAGAATTTTAGAATTTTAGAATTTTAGAATTTTAGAATTTTAGAATTTTAGAATTTTAGAATTTTAGAATTTTAGAATTTTAGAATTTTAGAATTTTAGAATTTTAGAATTTTAGAATTTTAGAATTTTAGAATTTTAGAATTTTAGAATTTTAGAATTTTAGAATTTTAGAATTTTAGAATTTTAGAATTTTAGAATTTTAGAATTTTAGAATTTTAGAATTTTAGAATTTTAGAATTTTAGAATTTTAGAATTTTAGAATTTTAGAATTTTAGAATTTTAGAATTTTAGAATTTTAGAATTTTAGAATTTTAGAATTTTAGAATTTTAGAATTTTAGAATTTTAGAATTTTAGAATTTTAGAATTTTAGAATTTTAGAATTTTAGAATTTTAGAATTTTAGAATTTTAGAATTTTAGAATTTTAGAATTTTAGAATTTTAGAATTTTAGAATTTTAGAATTTTAGAATTTTAGAATTTTAGAATTTTAGAATTTTAGAATTTTAGAATTTTAGAATTTTAGAATTTTAGAATTTTAGAATTTTAGAATTTTAGAATTTTAGAATTTTAGAATTTTAGAATTTTAGAATTTTAGAATTTTAGAATTTTAGAATTTTAGAATTTTAGAATTTTAGAATTTTAGAATTTTAGAATTTTAGAATTTTAGAATTTTAGAATTTTAGAATTTTAGAATTTTAGAATTTTAGAATTTTAGAATTTTAGAATTTTAGAATTTTAGAATTTTAGAATTTTAGAATTTTAGAATTTTAGAATTTTAGAATTTTAGAATTTTAGAATTTTAGAATTTTAGAATTTTAGAATTTTAGAATTTTAGAATTTTAGAATTTTAGAATTTTAGAATTTTAGAATTTTAGAATTTTAGAATTTTAGAATTTTAGAATTTTAGAATTTTAGAATTTTAGAATTTTAGAATTTTAGAATTTTAGAATTTTAGAATTTTAGAATTTTAGAATTTTAGAATTTTAGAATTTTAGAATTTTAGAATTTTAGAATTTTAGAATTTTAGAATTTTAGAATTTTAGAATTTTAGAATTTTAGAATTTTAGAATTTTAGAATTTTAGAATTTTAGAATTTTAGAATTTTAGAATTTTAGAATTTTAGAATTTTAGAATTTTAGAATTTTAGAATTTTAGAATTTTAGAATTTTAGAATTTTAGAATTTTAGAATTTTAGAATTTTAGAATTTTAGAATTTTAGAATTTTAGAATTTTAGAATTTTAGAATTTTAGAATTTTAGAATTTTAGAATTTTAGAATTTTAGAATTTTAGAATTTTAGAATTTTAGAATTTTAGAATTTTAGAATTTTAGAATTTTAGAATTTTAGAATTTTAGAATTTTAGAATTTTAGAATTTTAGAATTTTAGAATTTTAGAATTTTAGAATTTTAGAATTTTAGAATTTTAGAATTTTAGAATTTTAGAATTTTAGAATTTTAGAATTTTAGAATTTTAGAATTTTAGAATTTTAGAATTTTAGAATTTTAGAATTTTAGAATTTTAGAATTTTAGAATTTTAGAATTTTAGAATTTTAGAATTTTAGAATTTTAGAATTTTAGAATTTTAGAATTTTAGAATTTTAGAATTTTAGAATTTTAGAATTTTAGAATTTTAGAATTTTAGAATTTTAGAATTTTAGAATTTTAGAATTTTAGAATTTTAGAATTTTAGAATTTTAGAATTTTAGAATTTTAGAATTTTAGAATTTTAGAATTTTAGAATTTTAGAATTTTAGAATTTTAGAATTTTAGAATTTTAGAATTTTAGAATTTTAGAATTTTAGAATTTTAGAATTTTAGAATTTTAGAATTTTAGAATTTTAGAATTTTAGAATTTTAGAATTTTAGAATTTTAGAATTTTAGAATTTTAGAATTTTAGAATTTTAGAATTTTAGAATTTTAGAATTTTAGAATTTTAGAATTTTAGAATTTTAGAATTTTAGAATTTTAGAATTTTAGAATTTTAGAATTTTAGAATTTTAGAATTTTAGAATTTTAGAATTTTAGAATTTTAGAATTTTAGAATTTTAGAATTTTAGAATTTTAGAATTTTAGAATTTTAGAATTTTAGAATTTTAGAATTTTAGAATTTTAGAATTTTAGAATTTTAGAATTTTAGAATTTTAGAATTTTAGAATTTTAGAATTTTAGAATTTTAGAATTTTAGAATTTTAGAATTTTAGAATTTTAGAATTTTAGAATTTTAGAATTTTAGAATTTTAGAATTTTAGAATTTTAGAATTTTAGAATTTTAGAATTTTAGAATTTTAGAATTTTAGAATTTTAGAATTTTAGAATTTTAGAATTTTAGAATTTTAGAATTTTAGAATTTTAGAATTTTAGAATTTTAGAATTTTAGAATTTTAGAATTTTAGAATTTTAGAATTTTAGAATTTTAGAATTTTAGAATTTTAGAATTTTAGAATTTTAGAATTTTAGAATTTTAGAATTTTAGAATTTTAGAATTTTAGAATTTTAGAATTTTAGAATTTTAGAATTTTAGAATTTTAGAATTTTAGAATTTTAGAATTTTAGAATTTTAGAATTTTAGAATTTTAGAATTTTAGAATTTTAGAATTTTAGAATTTTAGAATTTTAGAATTTTAGAATTTTAGAATTTTAGAATTTTAGAATTTTAGAATTTTAGAATTTTAGAATTTTAGAATTTTAGAATTTTAGAATTTTAGAATTTTAGAATTTTAGAATTTTAGAATTTTAGAATTTTAGAATTTTAGAATTTTAGAATTTTAGAATTTTAGAATTTTAGAATTTTAGAATTTTAGAATTTTAGAATTTTAGAATTTTAGAATTTTAGAATTTTAGAATTTTAGAATTTTAGAATTTTAGAATTTTAGAATTTTAGAATTTTAGAATTTTAGAATTTTAGAATTTTAGAATTTTAGAATTTTAGAATTTTAGAATTTTAGAATTTTAGAATTTTAGAATTTTAGAATTTTAGAATTTTAGAATTTTAGAATTTTAGAATTTTAGAATTTTAGAATTTTAGAATTTTAGAATTTTAGAATTTTAGAATTTTAGAATTTTAGAATTTTAGAATTTTAGAATTTTAGAATTTTAGAATTTTAGAATTTTAGAATTTTAGAATTTTAGAATTTTAGAATTTTAGAATTTTAGAATTTTAGAATTTTAGAATTTTAGAATTTTAGAATTTTAGAATTTTAGAATTTTAGAATTTTAGAATTTTAGAATTTTAGAATTTTAGAATTTTAGAATTTTAGAATTTTAGAATTTTAGAATTTTAGAATTTTAGAATTTTAGAATTTTAGAATTTTAGAATTTTAGAATTTTAGAATTTTAGAATTTTAGAATTTTAGAATTTTAGAATTTTAGAATTTTAGAATTTTAGAATTTTAGAATTTTAGAATTTTAGAATTTTAGAATTTTAGAATTTTAGAATTTTAGAATTTTAGAATTTTAGAATTTTAGAATTTTAGAATTTTAGAATTTTAGAATTTTAGAATTTTAGAATTTTAGAATTTTAGAATTTTAGAATTTTAGAATTTTAGAATTTTAGAATTTTAGAATTTTAGAATTTTAGAATTTTAGAATTTTAGAATTTTAGAATTTTAGAATTTTAGAATTTTAGAATTTTAGAATTTTAGAATTTTAGAATTTTAGAATTTTAGAATTTTAGAATTTTAGAATTTAGAATTTTAGAATTTTAGAATTTTAGAATTTTAGAATTTTAGAATTTTAGAATTTTAGAATTTTAGAATTTTAGAATTTTAGAATTTTAGAATTTTAGAATTTTAGAATTTTAGAATTTTAGAATTTTAGAATTTTAGAATTTTAGAATTTTAGAATTTTAGAATTTTAGAATTTTAGAATTTTAGAATTTTAGAATTTTAGAATTTTAGAATTTTAGAATTTTAGAATTTTAGAATTTTAGAATTTTAGAATTTTAGAATTTTAGAATTTTAGAATTTTAGAATTTTAGAATTTTAGAATTTTAGAATTTTAGAATTTTAGAATTTTAGAATTTTAGAATTTTAGAATTTTAGAATTTTAGAATTTTAGAATTTTAGAATTTTAGAATTTTAGAATTTTAGAATTTTAGAATTTTAGAATTTTAGAATTTTAGAATTTTAGAATTTTAGAATTTTAGAATTTTAGAATTTTAGAATTTTAGAATTTTAGAATTTTAGAATTTTAGAATTTTAGAATTTTAGAATTTTAGAATTTTAGAATTTTAGAATTTTAGAATTTTAGAATTTTAGAATTTTAGAATTTTAGAATTTTAGAATTTTAGAATTTTAGAATTTTAGAATTTTAGAATTTAGAATTTTAGAATTTTAGAATTTTAGAATTTTAGAATTTTAGAATTTTAGAATTTTAGAATTTTAGAATTTTAGAATTTTAGAATTTTAGAATTTTAGAATTTTAGAATTTTAGAATTTTAGAATTTTAGAATTTTAGAATTTTAGAATTTTAGAATTTTAGAATTTTAGAATTTTAGAATTTTAGAATTTTAGAATTTTAGAATTTTAGAATTTTAGAATTTTAGAATTTTAGAATTTTAGAATTTTAGAATTTTAGAATTTTAGAATTTTAGAATTTTAGAATTTTAGAATTTTAGAATTTTAGAATTTTAGAATTTTAGAATTTTAGAATTTTAGAATTTTAGAATTTTAGAATTTTAGAATTTTAGAATTTTAGAATTTTAGAATTTTAGAATTTTAGAATTTTAGAATTTTAGAATTTTAGAATTTTAGAATTTTAGAATTTTAGAATTTTAGAATTTTAGAATTTTAGAATTTTAGAATTTTAGAATTTTAGAATTTTAGAATTTTAGAATTTTAGAATTTTAGAATTTTAGAATTTTAGAATTTTAGAATTTTAGAATTTTAGAATTTTAGAATTTTAGAATTTTAGAATTTTAGAATTTTAGAATTTTAGAATTTTAGAATTTTAGAATTTTAGAATTTTAGAATTTTAGAATTTTAGAATTTATTAGAATTTTAGAATTTTAGAATCTTAGAATTTTAGAATTTTAGAATTTTAGAATTTAGAATTTTAGAATTTTAGAATTTTAGAATTTTAGAATTTTAGAATTTTAGAATTTTAGAATTTTAGAATTTTAGAATTTTAGAATTTTAGAATTTTAGAATTTTAGAATTTTAGAATTTTAGAATTTTAGAATTTTAGAATTTTAGAATTTTAGAATTTTAGAATTTTAGAATTTTAGAATTTTAGAATTTTAGAATTTTAGAATTTTAGAATTTTAGAATTTTAGAATTTTAGAATTTTAGAATTTTAGAATTTTAGAATTTTAGAATTTTAGAATTTTAGAATTTTAGAATTTTAGAATTTTAGAATTTTAGAATTTTAGAATTTTAGAATTTTAGAATTTTAGAATTTTAGAATTTTAGAATTTTAGAATTTTAGAATTTAGAATTTTAGAATTTTAGAATTTTAGAATTTTAGAATTTTAGAATTTTAGAATTTTAGAATTTTAGAATTTTAGAATTTTAGAATTTTAGAATTTTAGAATTTTAGAATTTTAGAATTTTAGAATTTTAGAATTTTAGAATTTTAGAATTTTAGAATTTTAGAATTTTAGAATTTTAGAATTTTAGAATTTTAGAATTTAGAATTTTAGAATTTTAGAATTTTAGAATTTTAGAATTTTAGAATTTTAGAATTTTAGAATTTTAGAATTTTAGAATTTTAGAATTTTAGAATTTTAGAATTTTAGAATTTTAGAATTTTAGAATTTTAGAATTTTAGAATTTTAGAATTTTAGAATTTTAGAATTTTAGAATTTTAGAATTTTAGAATTTTAGAATTTTAGAATTTTAGAATTTTAGAATTTTAGAATTTTAGAATTTTAGAATTTTAGAATTTTAGAATTTTAGAATTTTAGAATTTTAGAATTTTAGAATTTTAGAATTTTAGAATTTTAGAATTTTAGAATTTTAGAATTTTAGAATTTTAGAATTTTAGAATTTTAGAATTTTAGAATTTTAGAATTTTAGAATTTTAGAATTTTAGAATTTTAGAATTTTAGAATTTTAGAATTTTAGAATTTTAGAATTTTAGAATTTTAGAATTTTAGAATTTTAGAATTTTAGAATTTTAGAATTTTAGAATTTTAGAATTTTAGAATTTTAGAATTTTAGAATTTTAGAATTTTAGAATTTTAGAATTTTAGAATTTTAGAATTTTAGAATTTTAGAATTTAGAATTTTAGAATTTTAGAATTTTAGAATTTTAGAATTTTAGAATTTTAGAATTTTAGAATTTTAGAATTTTAGAATTTTAGAATTTTAGAATTTTAGAATTTTAGAATTTTAGAATTTTAGAATTTTAGAATTTTAGAATTTTAGAATTTTAGAATTTTAGAATTTTAGAATTTTAGAATTTTAGAATTTTTAGAATTTTAGAATTTTAGAATTTAGAATTTTAGAATTTTAGAATTTTAGAATTTTAGAATTTTAGAATTTTAGAATTTTAGAATTTTAGAATTTTAGAATTTTAGAATTTTAGAATTTTAGAATTTTAGAATTTTAGAATTTTAGAATTTTAGAATTTTAGAATTTTAGAAATTTTAGAATTTTAGAATTTTAGAATTTTAGAATATTAGAATTTTAGAATTTTAGAATTTTAGAATTTTAGAATTTTAGAATTTTAGAATTTTAGAATTTTAGAATTTTAGAATTTTAGAATTTTAGAATTTTAGAATTTTAGAATTTTAGAATTCTAGAATTTTAGAATTTTAGAATTTTAGAATTTTAGAATTTTAGAATTTTAGAATTTTAGAATTTTAGAATTTTAGAATTTTAGAATTTTAGAATTTTAGAATTTTAGAATTTTAGAATTTTAGAATTTTAGAATTTTAGAATTTTAGAATTTTAGAATTTTAGAATTTTAGAATTTTAGAATTTTAGAATTTTAGAATTTTAGAATTTTAGAATTTTAGAATTTTAGAATTTTAGAATTTTAGAATTTTAGAATTTTAGAATTTTAGAATTTTAGAATTTTAGAATTTTAGAATTTTAGAATTTTAGAATTTTAGAATTTTAGAATTTTAGAATTTTAGAATTTTAGAATTTTAGAATTTTAGAATTTTAGAATTTTAGAATTTTAGAATTTTAGAATTTTAGAATTTTAGAATTTTAGAATTTTAGAATTTTAGAATTTTAGAATTTTAGAATTTTAGAATTTAGAATTTTAGAATTTTAGAATTTTAGAATTTTAGAATTTTAGAATTTTAGAATTTTAGAATTTTAGAATTTTAGAATTTTAGAATTTTAGAATTTTAGAATTTTAGAATTTTAGAATTTTAGAATTTTAGAATTTTAGAATTTTAGAATTTTAGAATTTTAGAATTTTAGAATTTTAGAATTTTAGAATTTTAGAATTTTAGAATTTTAGAATTTTAGAATTTTAGAATTTTAGAATTTTAGAATTTTAGAATTTTAGAATTTTAGAATTTTAGAATTTTAGAATTTTAGAATTTTAGAATTTTAGAATTTTAGAATTTTAGAATTTTAGAATTTTAGAATTTTAGAATTTTAGAATTTTAGAATTTTAGAATTTTAGAATTTTAGAATTTTAGAATTTTAGAATTTTAGAATTTTAGAATTTTAGAATTTTAGAATTTTAGAATTTTAGAATTTTAGAATTTTAGAATTTTAGAATTTTAGAATTTTAGAATTTTAGAATTTTAGAATTTTAGAATTTTAGAATTTTAGAATTTTAGAATTTTAGAATTTTAGAATTTTAGAATTTTAGAATTTTAGAATTTTAGAATTTTAGAATTTTAGAATTTTAGAATTTTAGAATTTTAGAATTTTAGAATTTTAGAATTTTAGAATTTTAGAATTTTAGAATTTTAGAATTTTAGAATTTTAGAATCTTAGAATTTTAGAATCTTAGAATTTTAGAATTTTAGAATTTTAGAATTTTAGAATTTTAGAATTTTAGAATTTTAGAATTTTAGAATTTTAGAATTTTAGAATTTTAGAATCTTAGAATTTTAGAATTTTAGAATTTTAGAATTTTAGAATTTTAGAATTTTAGAATTTTAGAATTTTAGAATTTTAGAATTTTAGAATTTTAGAATTTTAGAATTTTAGAATTTTAGAATTTTAGAATTTTAGAATTTTAGAATTTTAGAATTTTAGAATTTTAGAATTTTAGAATTTTAGAATTTTAGAATTTTAGAATTTTAGAATTTTAGAATTTTAGAATTTTAGAATTTTAGAATTTTAGAATTTTAGAATTTTAGAATTTTAGAATTTTAGAATTTTAGAACTTTAGAACTTTAGAATTTTAGAATTTTAGAATTTTAGAATTTTAGAATTTTAGAACTTTAGAATTTTAGAATTTTAGAATTTTAGAATTTTAGAATTTTAGAATTTTAGAATTTTAGAATTTTAGAATTTTAGAATTTTAGAATTTTAGAATTTTAGAATTTTAGAATTTTAGAATTTTAGAATTTTAGAATTTTAGTATTTTAGTATTTTAGAATTTTAGAATTTTAGAATTTTAGAATTTTAGAATTTTAGAATTTTAGAATTTTAGAATTTTAGAATTTTAGAATTTTAGAATTTTAGAATTTTAGAATTTTAGAATTTTAGAATTTTAGAATTTTAGAATTTTAGAATTTTAGAATTTTAGAATTTTAGAATTTTAGAATTTTAGAATTTTAGAATTTTAGAATTTTAGAATTTTAGAATTTTAGAATTTTAGAATTTTAGAATTTTAGAATTTTAGAATTTTAGAATTTTAGAATTTTAGAATTTTAGAATTTTAGAATTTTAGAATTTTAGAATTTTAGAATTTTAGAATTTTAGAATTTTAGAATTTTAGAATTTTAGAATTTTAGAATTTTAGAATTTTAGAATTTTAGTATTTTAGAATTTTAGAATTTTAGAATTTTAGAATTTTAGAATTTTAGAATTTTAGAATTTTAGAATTTTAGAATTTTAGAATTTTAGAACTTTAGAATTTTAGAATTTTAGAATTTTAGAATTTTAGAATTTTAGAATTTTAGAATTTTAGAATTTTAGAATTTTAGAATTTTAGAATTTTAGAATTTTAGAATTTTAGAATTTTAGAATTTTAGAATTTTAGAATTTTAGAATTTTAGAATTTTAGAATTTTAGAATTTTAGAATTTTAGAATTTTAGAATTTTAGTATTTTAGAATTTTAGAATTTTAGAATTTTAGAATTTTAGAATTTTAGAATTTTAGAATTTTAGAATTTTAGAATTTTAGAATTTTAGAATTTTAGAATTTTAGAATTTTAGAATTTTAGAATTTTAGAATTTTAGAATTTTAGAATTTTAGAATTTTAGAATTTTAGAATTTTAGAATTTTAGAATTTTAGAATTTTAGAATTTTAGAATTTTAGAATTTTAGAATTTTAGAATTTTAGAATTTTAGAATTTTAGAATTTTAGAATTTTAGAATTTTAGAATTTTAGAATTTTAGAGTTTTAGAATTTTAGAATTTTAGAATTTTAGAATTTTAGGATTTTAGAATTTTAGAATTTTAGAATTTTAGAATTTTAGAATTTTAGAATTTTAGAATTTTAGAATTTTAGAATTTTAGAATTTTAGAATTTTAGAATTTTAGAATTTTAGAATTTTAGAATTTTAGAATCTTAGAATCTTAGAATCTTAGAATCTTAGAATCTTAGAATCTTAGAATCTTAGAATCTTAGAATCTTAGAATCTTAGAATCTTAGAATCTTAGAATCTTAGAATCTTAGAATCTTAGAATCTTAGAATCTTAGAATCTTAGAATCTTAGAATCTTAGAATCTTAGAATCTTAGAATCTTAGAATCTTAGAATCTTAGAATCTTAGAATCTTAGAATCTTAGAATCTTAGAATCTTAGAATCTTAGAATCTTAGAATCTTAGAATCTTAGAATCTTAGAATCTTAGAATCTTAGAATCTTAGAATCTTAGAGTCTTAGAATCTTAGAATCTTAGAATCTTAGAATTTTAGAATTTTAGAATTTTTGGGATTTTAGGATTTTAGAATTTTAGTATATTAGAATTTTGGAATTGTAAAATTTTAGGATTTTAGAATTTTAGAATTTTTCAACTTGTTATTCTAATATTTCCATCGAATTATTGACTATAATATAGACAATAATTCGATGGAAATATTAGGATAATAAGTCGAAATTTACCCGGAATAATTCATAATTTCACGTACCCGCGGGGGTGAATTTCACCTACGGTTGAAAAATATTGTTTTAGCACTTATAACTTCACAAATGTGGTCTCAGGAGTGAACCTACAAACGCCCGTATTCGCGCGATTATTAATCGATTACGTCCGGAAGTCTCTAGTAGCATAGATCCAACGCCTTCAGGTGAACCAAACAAAAAAATGACGTTCACATCCACTAAACAACACGTCTCATGGCGTCAAAAAAACCGAATATATACACACGAATTCACATACACGCGACCAACACGTTAACATACAAATGCTTCAACCTTCGCGATAATCCACGCCACTTACACTCGCGTTCTCGCACGGAGCTATTCAAATAGGGTTGCTATGATTAATAATAAAATCCACTTGTTTTGAAGTCATGCTGCTTCTTCAGTTAATAACTTTTCTCAGCGAATTTTCACAAACTTACAATGTTCCACGAATGTGTTCAGTTGAAAAATACCTTTAGAAATATATAGTGCTCTCATGAATTCATTGATAAGGTGATTTTTTAAGGATTTTTTTTGAATTTTAACCGATTTTCCATACTAATTTCCATATAAACTTTGAAATTTTTGGAGGTTCCGTAGACAACCGATCGGTACCAAAATTTGCACAATTACTAAGGGCCAATAGAGCCTGGTGGAGCTAAAAGTCAAAAATTGAACCAATCTAAGGTCCATGCCTTCAATTGGACCAATTAAAAAAGAATCCTCTCATATCCACTAGACAACAAGTTCCATGGCGATATGACCGAGAACTCTAGTGATATGGGGTAACTCACTCTCTGTCAGAATGCACTCACTCCCTGTCAGAATGCACCGAAAACTAAATATCAGAATGGCGGTCCGTGTGACCATCCCAGAACACAAGCGAATATGTGAATGGAACCACAATTTTAAAATCGAATTTATACACGCGAGCACATTCCTCCCCAAGGTTGAGGGGTTTGAC